>NC_142942.1:12575543-12595543 GCF_046866305.1 Octopus bimaculoides | reverse complement strand
CAACAACTAAAAGAATCAACTAAACCCCAAGAGAAGAGGCCTCTATTTGATTCTATTGAAGCTAGTACTCGTTTCAAACATTATTTTATTGAACCCGAAAGAACGAAAGGGAATGTCAATCTCAACTGGATTTGAACGTAATGAGTCGTTATTTGAGATTATAATATTTTTTCTAGTATAGGCATAGAACCTGAAATTTTGGGGGATGGATCTAGTTGCTTATATTGGCTCCAGTCCGCAACTGGTACTTATTTTATCGAATCCGAAAGAATGAAAAGCAAGCATGATCTCGACAGAATTTGGACACAGAACGGAAAGAGCCGGAAGAAATGCTTCCAAATCTTTTAACCGGTGCGGTAGCGATTCTGCCAGATCACCGCATTATCCGAAATTATAACTGTTTCAAATTTTGGCACAAGGCCAGCAATTTTTTGGGAGGGGGTAAGTCAATTACATCAACCTCAAGTGTTCAACAGGTAATTATTTTACCGACCCAAGAAGATAAGAGACAAACTCAATCTCGGCGGAAATTGAACTCAGAACGTATGGAACTCGAAAAAACTACGGCCAAGCCTTTTTTAGGGGTATAGTATCAGTTCCGCCAGTTCGCTGCCTTATCCGAAATTATAATATCGATGGGTAAGATTGCCATGTTGTAGTGGTATTGTTACTTCCTGTGATGTTGTTTGCTCCCAAATGAGCGCTGATTGAAAAGACGTATGATTAAAGTTATCTAAGTAATAACCATCCTGTCATTTATTTTTCAGATACAGATTTCATAGGGTTACATTATCTCCTTCCAATTACTCCAGTAATGACCACCCTGCCATTTATTTTTCAGATATAGCTTACACTGCATTCCATTTAATTCCCTCGAATTAATACATTTTATTCAGATCATAATGAGTGCATCGATGAAGGTTCGGTTGCTGTCTGATAGTTCACTCGAACTAGCGCCTCGAATCCCACATTGAATCGTGTTGTTTCAATATAATCAGCTATCATGTCTGAAGTCAATGCTTATTGATTACACCCTTTAGACAGGTGAATCAATTTTTACTTTGCATCCTTCAGGCGTCGCTGAAATAAAACCAGTTAAATATTTTATGGTTGGGTGTAGGAAATTTCAGTATATGGCGCAGAATTTGTGAAGTGGTACTTCATTTAAAATATCTATATACTGGAAAAGAAAAGCCAACAAAAAGTAAGTCACCTCGTTTGACTCGAAATAAGAGTCCCTTTATTATTGCATCACCATCTTCTTTAGTAAATGCACTTAGAAACAATATATGGAAAAGCATTTTGACTTCCAAACAGAAACAAAATTCCAGCAGATTCGGGGTGGTATATAAGATGAAGTGACGGAATGGAAATAGCAGACAAGCGTCCGTCAAATATTTTCTTACCATCGTAAGGGAGAGGAAAATTATGTTGGAGAATGTTGCCATCGTTATATAGAAAAGACGGTATGCTTAAAGATGGACGCTCAGACCTGACATGGATCAGAAGTAACTACGACAATAACAAAAACAAGAATTCAGATCACTGCACCCACTCACAGCACCCCCCCCCACGCACACAAAAGTTTGTATATATGCATACATTTACATATATATATATATATATATATATATATATATATATATATATACTTACACATACGTAGGTATATATGGGTGTGCATATATATATATATATATATATATATATATATATATATATATTATTTTATATTTTAGTTTTCCTCTTTTACTTGTTTAAGTCATTTGACTGCGGCCATACTGACGCACCATCTTTAGCAGAACAAGTCGACCCCAGTGGTAATTCTTTGTAAGCGTGGTGCTTATTCTATCGGTCTGTTTTGACGAACCGCTAAGTTACGGGGACGTAAACACACCAGCATCGGTTGTCAAGCGATGGTGGGTGTGACAAACACAAACACACAAGTATATATATATATATATATATATATACATATATATATATATATATATATATATATATATATATATATATATATATATATATATATATATATATATATATATATATATACCACGGTCTTCTTTCAGTTTCCATCTACCAAATTCACTTACATATTTAAAATATTTATATACTGGAAGACAAAAGCCAACAAAAAGTAAGTCACCTCGTTTGACTCGAAATAAGAGTCCCTTTATTATTGCATCACTATCTTCTTTAATAAATGCAATGGGACTGAACCCGGAAACCATTTGCTTGGGGAGCAGGCTTCTTACGGCACAGCTATGCCTGCGCTTATGTATGTGTATATGAGTGAGTGTGTGTGTGTGTGTGTATGAGTATATATATACATCTGCACAAAAATACGTATATATGTATATATATATATATATATATATATATATATATATATATATGTGTGTGGGTGTGGGTGTGTGTGTGTGTGTGTGTATGTGTACATACAAGCGTGCATTTGTAAATGCATACATACTTACATACATAAAAGCATATATACTTACATTCATATATAACACTATCTTAAGGTTTTATCTAGCTCGTCTTCTGCTTATCGCTCTCGGTTACGTCACAGACGGGTAGATGACTCTTTATTTTACACCGGAAACACAACACTTCATACAGACGCCATCTATATCATGATAAAGCTATCAGCTTCATACAATTTACTCGTTAGAGAGTCTAGTCGGTAAATATGTACAGTATATAAAGCCACTCAATTTTATATTCTGAGTTCACTTAAGCAAAGCATGTTCGCATGAACATAGACTGAAATAACGCTTCATATTTCGTATGATGGTAATTAAAAAATGATCCGCTAGCTGCATTCACGTATATATGTATATTTATTTATGCTAGCCTGCACACACACAGTCACACACATAGACACACACGCACACACACACACGCACACACACACACACACACACACACATATATAATCATACTAACTTATATATTTGTGTGTGTGAATACTCATATATAAACGCGGAGAAATATATATGTATATATGCATGTATATTTGTGCAAGAATGCATATGCATGTAAACATTATAAATAATATTCTTACTATTACTGGTACTACTACTACTACTACCACTACTACTACTACCACTACTACTACTACCACTACTACTACTACTACTACAACTGTCGTCATTGTTATGCGTAATTATCTTCACATTATATACGCATATCTATCTTTCAATCTAGCTACATAGCTCATCTTTCCTGCCTTATATATATATATATATATATATATATGTATACATATATATATATATATATATCTAAGTATATATATATATATATATATATATATATATATATATATATATACATGTGATGGAGTGTAAACATATACACATGCATATGCACACACAAACACACATGCACACACACATACACACACTCACATACAAGCATATTTTGAGAGTACGGAAGAAAAGTGATGTAGATAGATATATAGATAGATAGATGAATAGATAATCAGACATGCATATATTGAAATACAAATCCGAATATGCATATTTGGGATATGTGTTTATATATTTCCCCCATACGTGCGAGCATGCGTGTATATCTATGCATGTATATAAACAGCAATGATATTTAATGCATACAGATAAAAAAATATTTTGTACAAGGAATTCGGAATTGGTTTTTACATGACTTCAAAGACAGCTAATACGAAAGTATTCTTTCTCTTTCTTTTTTTTTTTTTTTTGCTTTCTCTCTGCCTTTGCGTCTTCTTCGTCTTCTTCTTCTTCTTCTTTTTTCCTCTTTCTTCGTCTTCGTCTTCCTGTGAAGAGAAACTATGTGTTTATTAATAGTTGAACCATTCTACGGGAAGGGAATGACTCTGGCAGATGTAATTGTCACTTGCCTAGTTAAGGTATGTTGGTACATCTGCTAGTTGCAAGAATATTTTTGATTCATTCTTTTCAAACTATATTTTTTGTTTTCTTCTTTCTCTTGTTTTTTTTTTCTTGTCTTTTGCTACGAATTCAGAAAGAATGTAGATATGAGTAATGGCGGAAGATAGATCGGGGTGGCGGGGGTGGTGGGAATTTCAAACTGTTTGGCGTGAAGTAAATTAGATATGATTGGAAACTCATAGGTCTCCATCATAAATTCCTTCATTTTTCTTCATCTGGTTAGTGACCCAATCATAACATGTTTATATGTGAGTGGCATATTTCGTTGGAAAAAATACAAAATTATTTAGAGTACGGTTAATTTCATATATCTGAAAGAGACAAACAAAAATATCAAACAACCAAGATAAGGAACTTCGATATAGAGGCTTGATTTGCCAGAAATACCAGATTGATCTACCTCAAATTACGTTCTGCTGCCTTGTAAAACAGGAACCAAATATGATCCAACTCGGAGTATCTACCTAGTTATTTTTTCTTTTATTCTTTTACTTGTTTTATTCACCAGATTGCATCGATGCTGGAGCACCGTCTTTTACAAGTTTTGGTTACGCAAATCGACGCCAATATTTGTTTTTTACGCCTGGTACTTAAATATCGATCTCTTCATTGCCGAAATGCTACGTTTCTGGGACGTAAATGAAACAACACCGATTGTCATGCAGTGATGAGGGAACAAACACAATCACAAAGACGCACACACATAGATTTTTACATAAATATATATATATATATATATATATATATATATATATATATATATATATATATATATATATATATATATATATATATATGTATGTATATATATATTTATATATATATATACGTACGTATGTATACGCGTGTGTGTGTGTGCTTGCGTGTGTATACAGGGCGGTGCAAAAGTAGGTTTACAGTTATGAAAAAAAGAATAAACGTACATTATTCATTTATTTTTATGTAAAAAGTTAAAAGTTACGATAAAAGTATTATATTTATGATTATGGTTAATGGCCCTGAAAATCTCAAAAACAAAGCTATATATATATATATATATACATATATATGCATGCATACATACATGCACACGTACATACATGCATGCATGATGAGTTTCCGCGCAGTTTCTACTTGCCAAAATTCTACATAAAATACTGATAAATGCTCCTCATGGATTCGAAACCGGTCCATCAATACGCACACACACTTAAACATCAGAACCTCCGGTCCAATCATTTCCTCTTCTCGCTGCGACCACTACCACGATCACCCGTTTCTACAAAAATATCGGTTGTTTGTTGTGTTGTGTTGCAAGTCAAAAAGCGACGAATCATGGGTAAAAATCATGCATTGCTGTTTCATTAGTTGAATGAATATCCACCAACTAAACAAACTGAAATGCAAAAGTAAATAATTTAAACTACTCCTATGGAGGCCAAATAAGTTTGAGGAAATGTCATCATAGGAAATTGCCAAGGAAAGATTAGAATTTATATTGATTCGAATTCAGGAAACGGGGAAAAACTAAAAATAAAAATAATAATTTGACCGGTTAGTAAAATGAAAGCTCTTGTTTATTTCTGATTCCAATTTCGCGTTAAATGTGAATTAGATTAGGAAAATAACTTAGATATCTATGAATTTTTAATAAGATATTAAATCTTGCAATATCTTTAGGGAATAGAGTTGCAAATTCTTTACAAACATTTCAATCCGTTTAATATGACGAAACATTACGTTAGAAAATCGAACTAAATTTTAGCGTGCATTCTTGTTGTTGTCACTGTAGTAGGAGTAGTTGTAGTAGAAGTAGTTATTGTCGTTGTTGTTGCCGTTGTTGCTGTTGTTGTTGTTGTTGATGCTGCTGCTGGTGTTGTTGTTCTTGCTTTCGCTACTGTTGCTCTGTAGCCCAAGGTTTTCACTGATCGACTTGACATATATGAGCAAACGAGTTCAAGCATCATTGATTATTCCATGGAATAATATGTATGTATATATATATATATATATATATATATATATATATATATATATATATATATATATATATATATATATATATATATATATATATATATATATATAAAAATAAATATATATATATATATATGTATATATATATCTGTATGTATATATATATACACACATATATATATGTATGTGTATATATATATATATATATATATATATATATATAATTTATATATATGTATGTGTATATATATATATATATATATATATATATAATGTATATATATGTATATATATATATATAAATATATGTACATATATATATATATATATATATATATATATATATATATGTATATATGTATGTATATGTATGTATATATGCATGTATGCATGTATGTATGTATGATGTATGTATGTATAGTATTTGAGAAGTTTTCGTTGGGTGACTCAAACTAGCATGTATGATCTCCGGGTGCTCAATTTGGCATGCTACTAAAACTCCGATTTGAACTGCAATTGAACACGTGATGTTGATACTGCCTTCAAGAAGGACCGATCTATACCTATGGGCTATGTGTGTGCGTATAACTTGTCTCTTATATGTAAGTATACATTTTTCTAAACCTTGTATGACTCTATTTCTGTCTATCAGCCCCTTCACCCTTATTCGTTCATTCCACTGTTCGTTCTTTCGTTCCCCCTCGCTCACATTTCGTTCCTTTCTCTTCTTTCCCTCTACTTTTCACTTCACTGTGTCCCTGTCATTTTTTCTCGCCCCTCCCTAATTCTTGTGTCCCTCAGCTTCTACCTCTCTCTCTTCTCTTCCCACGTCACCGGTGTTTGGCCAAGCTTGATCTTTCTTTCTTGACGGACCGCTGTGCGTGCAACATCGTTATTCGTCCCAGTGCCTGTGAAATCTTGTATTCCTGCCGTAAGGCCACATTTCCACACACGCCCGCTTAATTTACTTCATCCTTAGTCGAAAGACATCTGTTGTTATGTCCGCAAGACTCCATACAATAACTTACCTTTAATTTTAAATATTTTCTGTCTGAATCGAACCCGAATATCTGATCGATGATGTTTTTCGCCAAAAATGAACACGTTCTCTCAATAAAAGCTCTGTTGTGATAATGCACTTGATACACCGATTACACAGTCCTTCGAATCTGACAAGAGCTCTAAATTTTGCCTTAAATTTTACCGCTATTTCTAGCAGGTCGAACGATCGCATAAATGTTCCTCTATCGGCTTGGAATTGTAGTGCTCACATCCTTTGGTTCCATATACTGTTTAATGACATCAGTTCAGTTTTATCCTTTTTCGTTCATTCGGAAAACATAATCTGCGTTTGGCATGGTGTAAATATAATTAATCCAAGACGAAGCCTTATTGTTTCGGAACTTGCCTGTATAACACAACCAAAGAGACGCCAATTTGACAGTGCTCTTTTGTTACTTCATTGAGTTCTTTCACTCTAATTCTATCTAGTGCCTGTCTAATAGTCATCTGTAGTAGGTCATTGACTAATAGAATAACAACTAGTGTTGTTGCTAAAGCATGCAAACAGCTTAATGTTAAACTAGTTAACAAATGACTAGACAGGTTAATTGCGGAGCGAACTTCTTAATAACTTAGCCATGCCAGCATCATACAACACACGCGCAGGAATGAACACACACACATATATACACACATGTGCACACATACACACATGCATATATACGCAAATACACACACATACTAACACATATATACATATATATATATACACACATATCACATTCTACCCAGCATTCGCATACATATACATACATATACATATACATATACATACGCTCATATGTATTTATAAACGATTTAACATTATTGTTCGAAGTGTGTTGTTTAACTTTAAGCCAGTCGTGATCTTCATTATCTTCCCGTTACTCTTTTAAGTGGGGTGAGAGTACATTGGCTGTTATTTCCAGATCTTGTGACCGTGTACGTGGAGGTGTATATAAGAAAATGCAGAGGATTTTATAAAGTATCAACATATCTCTGAATACATGTGTTTGTATGCGCGAGCAATATACATAGACTGCCCAATATGCATACCTACATGCACACACACACATATAGATATATATACGCGTATATATGCATATATGCATATATGCGCAGGAGTGGCTGTGTGGTAAGTAGCTTCTTTACCAACCACATGGTTCCGGGTTCATTCCCACTGCGTGGCACCTTGGACAAGTGTCTTCGACTATAGCCTCGGGCAGACCAAAGACTTGTGAGTGGATTTGGTAGACAGAAACTGAAAGAAGCCCGTCGTATATATGTATATATATATATATATATATATATATATATATATATATATATATATATATATATATATATATATATATATATATATATATATTATATATATATATATATATGTGTGTGTGTGTTTGTATCTGTGTTTGTCCTCCGAACATCGCTTGACAACCGATGCTGGTGTGTTTACGCCCCCGTAACTTAGCGGTTCGGAAAAAGAGATCGATAGAATAAGTACAAGGCTTCCAAACAATAAGGTCTGGGGTCGATTTGCTCGACTAAAAGGCGGTGCTCCAGCATGGCCGCAGTCAAATGACTGAAACAAGTAAAATAGTAGAAATAAAATAGTAGATATATGTGTGTATATATATATATATATATATATATATATATATATATATATATATATATATATATATATGTTATCGGACGTACAGGTAAATTAATAAGATATATACATACAATATGATATATACTCATATATATATATATATACATATATATATATATATATATATATATATATATATATATATATATATATATATATATATATATATATATATATATATATATATATATATATATATATATATATATATATATATATATATATATATATATATAGGGTGAATTCATAAAAAGAAAACAGACGAAGACAGGTAGTGTTGAAAACAAATACATGTATTAATATAACGCTCGGGAATTGAGAAAGTCTTTAAGGTTTCGAGCCGACGCTCTTCTACAGAAAGGAACACGGAAAGAAACAAGGAGAGAAACAAGCAGAGAAAAAAATGTATGTAGTGGTCGGCGATACGTACACGAAGACATCACAAGAACACACACATCGCTAAAAATAAATGTCAAAAATAGTTCTGTACCACGGAATAGTCACGAATCTAATACAGGTGTGATAGGAAAGAACTGCAGTGAACACTGAACATTAGAAACGTCTTAAATCTGTTAGGTCAGCACAAGCAATACTGGTCAATTTGCGTTGTAGATGCTCATTTGGTGCCATCGTGTGTGTGCATATATATATATATATATATATATATATATATATAATCTGAAAAGTGTAGTATTAAATGTCCATCACAGCTGATATTACCAATCGGTTTCGCGTAAAGAATACAATGGATGTTTGCTAACAATCCGATTAGGTAACTTGACGCTCATCAGAGTTAGCCGTTATGGAAGGGAATATAGCAGAGGTGGAGTAGCACAAATGGTCAGTGGCTGCTGTGGGAAAGGTGACGAAGCGAAACAGGGGACAGAGGATGAGGTTAGGAGTTATGACTCTTGCTTGGGTGTACTGTTAAACCAGCAAGAGTTATCTTGAAGAGTGGAAGATATGTGGAAGAGTGGAGGATTTTGGGCCTAAAGACTATGTTAAACATTATAGGAAATAGGGAAAAGCACCTCATATTGAATGCGCTATTGTTAGCTTTGATGATAATTACACATTATAGTATTTTTTAATAAATTTAACGTTCTGATAACAACAAATAGAACAACAACCACCATCAGAACAACAACAAAATTTCCAGTGATGTTTTTAACATCGACTTCAGAGACATTTATGACAAAGAAGTGTATTGATAATTCCTGATGGTGGAGTTATTATTGCTTTTGTTGATGCTGTTGTTTAACCCCAGGTCAGCGCTGATTGAGTGGAAACAATGATCAAAGACGATTCGAAGATAATCAACCCTTAATTTTTCCGTACCTACGTGAGTATTAGAAACATGTATGTTTATTTGTTTGTCTATTTTAATAATCGTTTGAGAGGAGATCTGGCTGCTATTTGACCATGTTACGACCACGGTAGAGGATCATCCATCAATGGCTTCGAATTTGCGATAATGGCCGTGTTCAGGGACAGTGATGATGATGATGATGATGATGATGATGATGATGATGATGATGATGATGATGATGATGATGATGATGATGATGATGATGATGGTGATGATGATGATGATGATGATGATGATGATGATGATGATGATGATGATGATGATGATGATGATGGTGATGATGATGATGATGATGATGATGATGATGATGATGATGGGGGGAGGGGGGAGGAGGAGACGAAGAAGATGGAGGAGAGGTGGAGGAGAGGTGGAGGAGGAGATGTGGAGGAGGAGAAGTGGAGGAGGAGAGGTGGAGGGGGAGACGTGGAGGAGGACAGGTGGAGAGGTGGAGGAGGACAGGTGGAGGAGGAGAGGTGGAGGAGGAGAGGTGGAGGAGGAGAGGTGGAGGAGGAGAGATGGAGGAGGAGAGGTGGAGGAGGAGAGATGGAGGAGGAGAGGTGGAGGAGGAGAGGTGGAGAAGAGGGACGGAGGATGGTGGTGGGAAGGAGAGTCTGGGGTGGAGAAGGAGGGGTGGAAGAGGAGGAGAACGAGAATGAAAATAATCACCACAACGATGATCATGATGACAACGATGGTGATGATGATGATGTTAAGACATAACCTGCCAGAAACCATCATGCAAATGTCCTTAAAGATGGATCTGACCTCTGGTGCAGAATTTGCGGAAAATTCAGAGACAATTGATCATGTTGTTTCTGGCTGCCCAGTCCTCGCTGAAAAGGAGTACCTCGTAAGATATGACACACTAGAGCAGCACATCTAACGGAATGCCTGTAAATACTACAAAATGAAATCTCATGATAAGTGGTACAGACACCATCCAGAGGGTGTAGTAAATGGCGAGGGTGTCACCATACTTTGGAACTTCCCAATACAAACAGACAGCAAAATTGTTTTCAATCGGCCAGACATTGTGATCAAGGACTACAGCATAGGAATTTGTCTGTTAATAGATATGTCTGTCCCACAAGATAAAGAAATGTCTCAAGAAAGGAATACGAAAAGCTTTCTCACTATAAAGATCAGCGAATCACAAAAATGTTGAAGTTTAGTACTACGATAATATCAGTAGTAATTGGTGCACTGGGAATGATTAAGAAGGGAGCTGAGAAGTATATTAACCAACTCCCTTGCTACAGTAACCATGTAGTTCGTAAGTAAGTTACTTACCACACAGTCACTCCTACGCCTAATAGTAATAATAATAATAATAATAATAATAATAATAATAATAATAATAATAATAATAATAATAATATCTTCACAAGGTCTGAAATTCTGAGGGAGAGGCAAGTTGATTACATCAACGACAGAGTTCAGTTGGTACTTATTTATCGACCCCGAAATTGTGGAATGCAAAACTGACCTTCGTGGGAATTGAACTCATTAAAAATAACTGCTTCTAATTTAGGTACAGGGCGAATAGTTTTGAAGTGATCGGGTTAGTTGCTTAAATAGAACTCAGTATGTGATTGGTACTAGGCATAAAACTACTAATTCGGTGTGTTAGGTTAGTCGTTGTGACTAAAATAACTAAGATTTTCCCGCCTCAACGACAACGACGACAAAGCTGAAGATTTGCAGTAGTAGTAGTAGTAGTAGTAGTAGTAGTAGTAGTAGTAGTAGTAGTAGTAGTAGTAGTGGTGGTGGTGGTGGTGGTAGTAGTAGTAGTAGTGGTAATAGTAGTAGTAGTGGTAGTAGTAGTAGTAGTAGTAGTAGTAGTAGTAGTAGTAGTAGTAGTAGTAGCAGTGGACTCAGCAACAGCAGCAGCAGTTAGAGGGGAGAAAATATAATTTTTAGCTTTGGCATCATCATCTTAAACAGCAGCAGGTGTAAGAGTGAGCAGCAGCAGCGGCAGTAGCAGAAGCAGAAACAGCAGCAGCAGCAGCAGCAAACAGAAGGGAGAAAATATAATATTTAACTCCAGCATCGACTTCCTCAGTAACAGCAGCGGCAGCAGCAACGGTTAACAGCAGCAGCAGCAGTTGTAACAGCAGCAGCAGCGGCAGCAGCAAGGCTTGTTGGAATATGGTTGAACTTGTGTTAGTGACTCAGCAGACAAATCAATATGTAGCTTTGTCCGTACATACAGATGGGAAGTAGTCTATTTAGCAGGCAGTGATGAATGGAATATTAAACACGATAGCCTGACTGCCTGCCTGATAGTTGCAGTTGAACGACAGAGGGAATGAGACGGAGAATTAGAAAGGGAGGGAGTAGAAGTGCGTAGAAGAGAGATTTACTGACAGGGAGAGATTGTCAAAATAGAAAGAGATTGTATGTGTAGAATAGACGCAAGAATTGCGAAATAAAAAGCCAACTAAATTTAAATGCAATAATCAGTGTCTATAATAGCTCGTCGTTCTTTTGTACTGTTAAATTGCAATATTAGCTTTAACTTAGTTTCATCCCATTCGCTATTACCACAAACGCTAACAACATCGTCACCGCAGTCGTCACCACCGTTACAAAGCATCATCGCTAACCACCTCCCCTTCCTTGCCCGAAAACATTCACCACCACATCATCAGCAGCATCGCATTGTTTTACATTAACTAACCTGGATCGATGATGTGTACAGTAAGTTTTGTTACATACATTCTTACATACAATACGTACATACAGTAACGTATATATATATATATATATATATATATACACTTATATATATATATATATATATATATATATATATATATATATATATATATATATATATGTATACATATACATACATACACGCTCATATATATATATGTAAGTATATATACATATCTACATATACACATATACATATCAAAGAATGTTGGTATATATACAAATATATGTATATACATATGTATATGAAACAATGTACGTATCTATTATTCTATTATACTTTTATATGTTTCAGGCCTATTGCTGTGGCCATTCTAGGCACACATATGTGTGTGTGTGTGCGTATGTTTGTGTGTGTGTATGTGTGTGTTTGTGTGTATGCGTGTGTGTGTGCGCGCGCGTGTATGGGACTGGTTAGAAGCTTGCTTCCCGACCACCCGGTTCTGGTTTCAGTCCCACTATGTGGCACCTCGGGATTCGGCTAACAAAATGCTGAGTGGATTTCATAGAGGGAAACTGAAAATAGCACGTCGTATATATGTATATATATAAATAAATAAAAGAAAACAGATTTATACATACACAAACACACACACACACACACACACACATACATATATATATATATATATATATATATATTCTTTTCTTCTTTTACTTGTTTCTGTCATTTGACTACGGCTATGCTAAGAGCACCGCCTTTAGTCGAGGAAATCAACCCAAGACTTATTCTTTGTAAGCCTAGTACTTGTTCTATCGGTCTGTTTTGTCGAGCTGCTATGTTTCGGGGTTTCGGGGACGTAAACACACCAGCATCGGTTGCCAAGCGATGTTAGATAAATGTGTATATATGCATATATATATATATATATATATATATATATATATATATATATATATATATATATATATATATATATATATATATATACATATATAATAAGCTTCAAGCTTATAACGGATTACCGAGCATTGACAAATGTAGATAGTCCAATGTTGGGGTAAACCCTCAACGGAATAAAACTAGAGCTTGTATATCCCAATATCAGACTATTAACGTGCGTGCGTGTGTGTGTGTTGAGTGCAACATTAGTACAACTACATACAAATAAAAATATATAAATCTGAGTATACAAGTGAAGAAACGAAAGTAGCTTCCAAAGGACTTTGGCTGGAAACACGTATTTAATAACAATTTGGTTCAGCTCCAAACGACTTCAATTTTCCCGAAATGTTAGTATGTATGCATATTTGTATATTATATACGTATATCTAAGGCTATACATACAGGGGGTCCGGGCTAAATACGACGATATTTTATGTCTTCTTTTTTTAAGAACATTGGTGAATGGTCAACGGCGTTGGATTGCATAATGATGAAAGATGAATTTGAGAAAAATGTAATTGGTATTGAGGACTGGAAGCCCTCTTAGTATTTAACGAGTTTTCTTTATCACGAATATACGCGACGTGTTTCAAAATGCCGACATCATGATTGCTTCTCAATGATCTGTGAACACTGTAAAGGCAGGAAGACATTATATGGATATAATGAAAATCAAGTTTCAGAGACTCTGGTGTTCGTTGAGTGTGTTTCCAGTAAGGGTGTCGTCATGCTGCCTAAACCTTTAAAGTGAACCTTAGGCTCAATTCAGCCAGCTATCTGAAGCCGCTGGAGACTGGCCAAATCCTGGCTGGTGAGGGTTGCTGTTGAAACGCTATATATATATATATATATATATATATATATATATATATATATATATATATAGCAGCAGGTTTCGGCTCCTCGCCATACATCCAGAAAGTGTCAGATATGGTTGTCGGGGTTTTGGTCGACTTCATCAGCCCTAATATCTGATTCGTCCGATTTGTGGAATCTGAGAGAGTGGCTACTTTGATTCTTTGAAATACTTTTAATTTTGGATAGTATATTGCATTTTAGGAAATCTCTATAAGAGATGAAAGTAGTAACTATACTGAGAAGTAGTGTTCATTGCCACATGAACATTGCTGTTCCGTAGGAACCAGCGTTACTACCATTTTAACCACAAAAGGATACCACCTCCAGTTAGTTATTCGGTGCAATCTGCAACCGATATATATATATATATATATATATATATATATATATATATATATATTGCAGGGTTGAGAGCGAACTCGTACTATCTACCAGCGGCAGAACCACCAGACCGTACGGCTTCGAGCTCTTTATACTCAACCGCTCATTCTCGGTGGTGGATATCCGTTCGCTAGATATAGTAGTACTTCGTTCCAGCTCGCAAAATATAGAAAATGTGTGATAACCAGTCACTGATCTTGCAACAAGCAAATTAGTTAATTAGAACATCTATGTAAGAGATGAAAGCGATAACTATTATGAGAAGTAATGGTTATCGCCATTTTAACATGGCTGGTCCTTAGGAACCGACGTCGCAACCATTTTAACCTCAGGAGGATACGTCCTCTAGTTGGTTATTTGATGCAATATATAGTGCAAGCTCGAATTCGTTCGGCCTGGTGGTCTTTTTGATGGGAAACGGTAGGAATTCGCTTCTCTACTTGCAATATATATATGGTGCAGATTGCAACAAATAACCAGCATATTGTAGTGGCGACAAACATTATTTCATATTGTTTTTTTTTATATGCCTTTTATGCAAAGTGGCAAATTTATCCCGAACCTATATATATATATATATATATATATATATATATATATATATATATATATATATATATATATATGGGGGGTGAGTGTGTGCGTGTGTGTACGCACGTAAATATGCATATATACATATATATATATATATATATATATATATATATATATATATATATATATATATATATATATATATATGTATATGTGTATATATATATATATGTACATATGTATATATATGTATATATGTATACATGTTTTTGCATCTATCCAAGTATGTATGTATGTATGTAGGTATGTAAGTACATGTGTTTACATGAGTAACTTAATGTAAAATTAACAGAAGAGCAGTTTATATTCATATGAATATCAGCCCTATGCTGGAGCTGACTGAATGCCTGCATGTGTGAGTGAAAGGGAGAGAGAGAGAGAAAAGAAAGAAAGAAAGAAAGAAAGAGTTTCTTTTACACTCGCAGACATTCTACCCACTCACCCTCTCACTCGAAGACAATTACAAGCCGGAATATCAACTTCGATTAAAAATTAGAAACAATCTTGTTCTCCAATGGTGCGATTCAATTAACTTGATCATCCCAACATGCTATTTTATACATACATATATATAGATAGATAGATACACACACACATACATACATACATACGTACGTACATACATACATACATACATACATACATACATACATACGTACATACATACATACATACATGTATTTATTTCAATTTTAGTCTTCTTTAATGACAATGTTAAAACCTCGTAAATAAATTAAAGTAATGTTGTTGTTGTTGTTGTTGTTGTTGTTGTTGTCGTTGTTGTTGTTTTTGTTGTTGTTGTTTATCGCCTGAGATCACCTTCGACTGAGGAAATTTTGATCAAAAGCATATATACAATTCACAATAACTGTGACATTGTATTCTTTCGGACTGAAATACAACTTATCCAATTTGTCCATTTTTTTCTTATGCAGCAGCGAAAAGTTTGAGGGAGAAATAGTTTCTATTTCCAGCTAGACGAGTAGCCACATATAGACTGCCTTTCGACAAGACCTAAGCTCCATAGGTTTCATATAGTTTAAACATAGGTCAAAATAAGCTATGGCCTGGTCAACCTATGGTCAGACCCATTCGATCTTTGTCCACCCTTGTGTCTTTTCATACTCAGTGACTTTACTTAATGTTAGACTTTTCAAGGATTTCAGGAATATTCCGATTCCAATTCTGACAATTACTCACAACCGTTTTAAATCTAATTCAATAATGTCTCCCTACTTGTCTCCCCATCTCTATCTAGCCATCTCAATCGTAGTGGTCGTCCTTTTCTAAGTTGAACTTTTAGATGTTCCAAACATGACGTTGTTTTCTATAACACCCACCTCATAACGTGACCAAAGAATTTTAATCTTTGTTTGACAATCAATGCTTCCAAACTACTCTCCGATTTCATTTGCCGTAGTATTGATCACTTTCCTCTTCTTTCCGACCATGTTATTCTCAATAATCTTTTCCAAGCACCGCATTTCTAATGCATCAATTTTCCTTCAATCTTGTTTTCTTAATTGTCCGGCTTTCGCATTCATACATCATTACTGCATACACCATCGATTTCAAAAACCTCTCCCTTTGTTCTTTGTGACACTCCTTTATCTTTCATAATTTTCTCTAGTCCCAACATGGCGGTCATTCCAAGAAGCTATTCTTTGACTTTCATTTCAGTATCTCCCATTTCATTCAGCTTTGGTTACAAGGAAAATAAATTCACTCTCTACTTTACTATTTGGTATCTAATCTAGAAAATTCTTTAAATTTAAAGTAGATCGATGTTCATATTTCTACATGTCTAGATTTAGCCAAGCTTTTGTTTTTGCTTCAGTTATATTTTCCAGCATTTTACTCTGTCTCACTTCATTTTCTGCAAACAAAATAACTTCATGACTCTTAATTCTGTTTCGAAATTTTAACTCATTCCATCTCACTTAATCCTGTTTTCATCGTAATATTTACACTGAGTAATCTACAAAGAAGGTAAGTATAGGCGTAGGGGTGGCTCTGTGGTAAGTAGCTTGCTTACGAATCACATGGTCCCGGGTTCAGTCCCACTGCGTGGCACCTTGGGCTAGTGTCTTCTACTATAGCCTCGGGCCGACCAAAGCCTTCTGAGTGGATTTGGTAGACGGAAACTGAAAGAAGCCT
This sequence comes from Octopus bimaculoides, assembly GCF_046866305.1. Lineage (NCBI taxonomy): Eukaryota > Metazoa > Mollusca > Cephalopoda > Octopoda > Octopodidae > Octopus > Octopus bimaculoides. Next base: position 12,577,991 of record NC_142942.1, on the reverse strand, counting down.
GTCGTATATGTATATATATATATATATATATATATATATATATATATATATATATATATATATATATATATATATGTATGTATGTATTTGTGTGTATGTTTGTGTGTCTGTTTGTCCTCCCAACATTGCTTGACAACCGAAGTGTGTTTACGTCCCCGTAACTTAACGATTCGGCAAAATAGACCGATAAAATAAGTACTAGGCTTACAAAGAATAAGCCCTGGGGTCGATTTGCTCGACTAAAAGCAGTGCTCTAGCATGGCCACAGTCAAATGACTGAAAGAAGTAAAAGAGCAAAAGAGTATGGTATTTAACTCTGTCTAACTCCTTTCTTAACTGCAAATCATTCGATGTTCCATAACATTCATCTAACTGTATATCAATTTCTTTTCCAATATGTCGTTTGCTTTTCTTAAACGGGTGGGATATGATATTAGTGATATTTGGCTTCAGTTATTAGAAATCTCTTCCTGGAATCCCTCGAAGACCAACACTGCGTTTCATCCTTCCTGGTTCGATAAAATAAAGTAGCAGTCAAATATTGAGGGTCATTTTAATCGGCAAATCCCACCGTTAAGTCTGTGACCGTTTGTTCTATATTAGACGTAAATATAAGACACGTCTTCTATGATTTGTCTCGCATTATTTGCTCTAACTGGACGCTGACATCATAAATTAAACGGCTAATACGGTTTCTGTCTACAATTGAAATGCAATACCTGCATTTATGTCGCAATTACCATTTACCAAAGGTATGAACGATCACAGCTCATTTAAAATCTGGTGAGAAGCGGGGCTTTGAATCAAGTAATGAAAAAGGGCTAATACCTTTAACTGCTTTCTCCTACCTTGTTATTGTATATCAGGTAAAGCCATAGAAATTACTAGAAAGCCAGAAGTAAGGCCGTAGAATCAACCCACCAAATTTTTAGCTCGAAGCTCACCATAATTGATAAATCCTTTTCCCCTTCGGTGCCAGTAAGTCAGTTGCATTAATGTTCTATGCTCAAGTCAATTCAATAGCCTGTACTATTTCTCCTAAAATTACGATTGATGTTTAGCCTCAGGTCAGCTGCTATGAATGACTAAATCAATGATCAAATGGCTTCGAGTCTTTATATCATCCCATTTTCTTTTCTGTTTTGTTTATTGCATACATACAGTACTCCTTTACCCAACATTCTCTGCCATTTCTAGCTTTTCGAACAACCATATAGAAGCGTATTTTTGCGCTTCTTCGATGAGTTACTAATGGGTCGGTAACTATACTAGCCCCAATCTGGTCTGAGATCGATGTAGAAACTCTTATTTCAGTTATATTGCACACGTTGGTAAAAATTGAATGAACATCACCACATGCTATTGACATATGCTTACAAAACTAATTCAGGAATTTGTTCTCTTGGTGGAGGCACGTGTTGGAGTCATGATCATAGGATCGTGGTTTCGATTCCCAGAATGTGATGCGTTGCGTTCTTGAGCAAAACACTTCATTTTACGTTGCTCAGGTTTACAAAGCTGGCATATATGAGTAATCCTGCGACGGACCGGCGTCCCATCCAGGTGGGGACTATACTTGTACCATTCCTTCAGTGTTCTGTTTTCTTATAACCAGAAATGCCTCTGACGATGGTTACCATAGATAAGGTCATTCAACATTTCTCAAATGATCAAAAATTAATGATTGAGAAACTCATCAGTAATGAACCTATAATGATCACTGGAAACAGCTGTAAACCAAATTTACTCCACTAAAGGAAAAATAAGTTACGATCATTATTTATGTCTTGTCTTATACATTATATATATATATATATATATATATATATATATATATATATATATATATATATATATATACATATATATATATACATATATATATATATACGTAAGTACATACATACATACCTACACACATACATATCTACATACTTACATACACCCAAATATACAACTTGACGGTGCTATGATAGAAGGTTCTGCTCCAGTACCTTTATTCAATATGGCGCCAAAATAAGATGTTTATTTGTGTTGAGGTTTGGCAATGGATTGCAATAGATCCTTACGTGTACCCACCTGCCAGCGCTTCAGTTTCTGTGGAACCTCCTCTTCTAATTGTTCGATCACACTTCTGTCTTCTGTGGGGTGTGGAGGCGCAATGGCCCAGTGGTTAGGGCAGCGGACTCGCAGTCGTAGGATCGCGGTTTCGATTCCCAGACCGGGCGTTGTGAGTGTTTATTGAGCGAAAACACTCAAAGCTCCACGAGGCTCCGGCAGAAGATGGTGGCGAACCCTGCTGTACTCTTTCACCACAACTTTCTCTCACTCTTACTTCCTGTTTCTGTTGTCCCTGTAATTCAAAGGGCCAGCCTTGTCACACTGTGTCACGCTGAATATCCCCGAGAACTACGTTAAGGGTACACGTGTCTGTGGAGTGCTCAGCCA
>NC_142942.1:12568043-12570543 GCF_046866305.1 Octopus bimaculoides | reverse complement strand
AAATGGAATTCAGATCTGCGATAAACGGTTAACCGTTCATCTACACAGGCAATAGATCACTACACACAAGTGTAACGAAGTTTTAAAAAACTATACGGAACATTAAGAGGTGTAGTTAAAGTAAGAGAAACACGGAGAGAGACAGGATGATAGAGAGAGAGGGGGGGAAGATGTAGAATGAGAGAGAGAAAAGCATCTTCTTGTCCCTCTATAATAGTTGAAGATAAATAGGTCATGCACGCCTATATGATATTCCGCATCAGTTTTATTGATATCTGGATATATAGCATATATAATTGCATTAGTATAAAGGTCATTTTCAATAGCATTCTGCTTAAACGCAACAACAGAGTTATTTGTTTTTGTTTCAAATAAACAGATAATGTATGAAATATATAATTGACAAGGATGTCTCTTTGTTTACGTATCTATAATCTAAAATACTATCTATCTATCATTCTATCTATCTATCTACCATCTAGCAGTCTTTTTTCCTGCCTATTTATCTATCCATCTCTCTATCTGTTTGTGCATCATTATTCATTAGTTTTGCTGTTAAAATTTCAAGTAGAAAATTTTTGTTAGAGATGACATATACAAATGCTCATAAAAATTAATCTTAGCATTTCAAATGATAGTAAAATATGCAGAAGAGATATATTTCAGCAGCCCATTTGAAAAGGTTAAATCGATAACACTGACCTCTAGATAATATGTTTTGCAGCTCGTAGTGGTGAAGTTATTGCAAAAGACAACATCTAAACTTGCCTTCAAATATGATTTGTGGATTTGAATTTATTGCGAAAGAAATAATTAAAACAAAAAGAAAGACAAAAATCTTCTTTTCAGATGATCCATTCATAAATGTCTATGTGTATTTTAAACTTTGGTAAGAATTGTGAAACAGAATATTCTCAATTTCGTTAAAATTTCCTTGGAGATGTAATATACGATTTGAATAAGCAGGAAGCGCCAAATGAAAAATTCCTACATTTGTTACATAAATATTCCTTTTATACAAAGTCGCCTGTTTTATTATAATGAAAGCATTCAATTATCCATTCTCTAGATTCTGTGCATGTGATCTAACTTTAGGTCAATTTAAACAAGAAAAATCACTTCCTTTAAAATCTTTAATTAGCTCTTAGAGTCCATTTAGACTCCTATTCACTGCAGCAATATTGTCAGAATATTGCTCATAGATCCAAACCAAAATAAAATCACTTAGCATTTAGGTTTTAAAATATTTATAAGTGCCGCCTTATCTATTGAACTAAACTGATACATCAGTAGTAATTCAATATGACATCTTAGAATTTCACTTCTCTGCTCCCTTTATATTTCTTGCGGAATATTAAATTTGCTAGCATTATTCATAATTTGTAGCATCTACTAAAATATGTCTTGTTTACATATGAGTTTTATTCAAAGAGGGTTTGCTGGATCACAGACTATTTCTTCAGATATCGGAGATCTGTGAGATTCTGAAGATAAAGTTTCTGATTAGAAATTGCTCAGAAATTTCAATGTTTCGCTACCGTTTTATGTATACATGAAAAGCATTTTAAATTAAATTTGAAGTTTTACTTCAATGATTCTGTTTAGGGAAAACTGTTTTAATGATCAATGGTTACTAGAAACATAGAGTGCATTTATTTCATAGCGAGTTAACCAATTGCATCATGACCCTCGCGTTTAGAATAAATAATAACGAAGGATAGGACATCGGAGGTGTAGGGTTAATTAAAATCTTTAAAATACGCTCCAATGTGATGCGATTTTAAGATTGCAGGAAATAATTAGCTTCTTATTTCGTATTCTAAGACATACCTGAGTACTGTCTTATTCATGCTGTCAGTCCAACCAAAGATATAAATCACTTTGTATAATTATAAGTAATTTCTATCCGTTCTTAGACGTTTAAGGGGAACGTATTTGACCGAGTAGATCTAATAATTAATCACTGGCCGAGAGACCAGCGTTTCGTATCCGCTTCGAATCCGTTCCACCAATACAATTATCTGTAGGCGCTTTGCTGTTTAAAAATACAGTGGTCGATATTTAGTAATGTGAAATCACCGTAGTCGATATATAGTTTACGTGTGGTCATACCAATATCATAAAACCATTAACGACTCAGTCCACTAAACTGTAAATAGGTGCCACACAGTGCTGATATCATTGAACTCATAAAAAAGTCGAAATCCTGATATACCAGTATATTTACTTGTTAAAGATATTCCTACAATATCAGAACGAAGATGCAAAATGGAAAGTGGGCATATTTTGCATATTTGAGGAGATGTTGCTCCCGCATCAACATCCACCCAAACCAGTCATCATCCACGAACTCATTGCTAAAATAACCCCTAAATATACCGGGTGTAACGTTATTGGATGTACCAATTTTACATATTAAACAAATTTCTGGAAACCGGTACGTAAATATTATTGACCTGAAGGAATGCCGTATTTTGTTATGCAAACGTGAAATACTACA
>NC_142942.1:12558043-12565543 GCF_046866305.1 Octopus bimaculoides | reverse complement strand
CTTGACAGCCATGAAAACGACTGCTCCTACTACTACAACAACTACTACTACTACCACCAAAACTTCAACCACCTCCTTCACCACAATCACCACCACCAACACCACCGGTACTACTTGTATTACAACGATGAGAGCGACTACTACTACTATTACTATTACTACTGGTACCGCTACTACTACTACTACTACTACTACTACTACTACTACTATAGATGAATTTTCTTCTTTTGATTCGTTCTACATAGCATTTCAGATTAGTCTTGCAGACTGGAAACAAATTGGAATGTAAGGAATTCACTTCCGCTATTCACGTATACCAATGTAACATCATTTTCGTCTTAACATATCTATGGTCATTTAGAAAGGAGAAGAGAAGTGCAAAAAAAAAAAAAATGTTGATGGCACTAATAAATTCTTGACGCTTTGTATTTTTAAATAGCAACGTAATAACCGAGTTTCTCCATAAATATATCTGCATAATACAGGAATCACTCTTTTATGGCAAAACTATTTGAAATACCGTACTGTTCCATGTCACTGCTATCATGAAATGAGCCCTTATAACAGTAAAATCAGCATATTTTTACTACTGGACAGAAACCAATTAGAACGTATTAGGAGATCGTGATAAATATGGTCTTCTATTTTATTGTACATCACTTACTTCTTGGTTATATATTGTCAAATAGGTTAATTCGTTATAGTTAGATCTGATTTGTTACATGAAAGACGTATATGTATTTTCCTCATAACTTGATATGCCGCTGTTTCATTCGTTCAACACCTTGCTAATAACACACACCCAATGGTTCTATTCGTGTGTTTCTGCACATACATGCATACGCGCACGCACACATATCCCACGTACAGGCTTTTACACATACATACATATATACGTATATCCATACTATACGTATATATATATGTGGGTGTATATTTGTATATATATATATATATATATATATATATATATACACGTACATATATATATGTGTACATATATATCTATATATATATATATATATATATATATAGATATATACACACATACATACATATGTACATATATGTACATACATGCATATATATGTACGTACGTATGTATATGCAGAGGTGGCACATGTTTGACTCACAGTTGCACTTGCTCAAACATACCCACGTACATATATATATATATATATACATATATACACTCGTACATTTCTCATTTATCATCTGAAATCAAATGGTTTGTCAGTAAAACCCTTATATCCCATTTTCTTGTTGTTATTTCTAATTAAGAAAAATAAGCAGAAGTTTCCGTTCTGTATATCACATCAAAGAAACAGGATGGTTATACGAATTTAGTTGCTTTTCTACAAAAGGCATTTCATACACAAAAGCCTTTTGTTTCTGTTCAGGAAACAAACGTAAATGCGAAGTTAGCGATAAATGTTAGAGCAATATATATATATATATATATATATATATATATATATATATATATATATATATATATATATATATATATATATATATATATATATATATATATATATATATATTTGTAATCCGTCGACCCAACAGTAAATTTACTTCGTTATCCAAATGATCTATGCTTTAGAATATAGAGGATCGAACGCCATAGAGAAAGAAGCGTATCATGTACAGGAAATCTGAAACTTAACTCGGTTTCAATTCATGGCTTAACCGACCTCCTTTTAGTTACGTACGTCTCTAATACTTCTGAAAATGTCATGATCAGTCCACTTCACATTCTATCATTTTTTTTATTTTTTTATAAAATAGTGTCTTTCTTTTTGCTCAATACGTAATCCGTATTTCAGTGTTCTGAAGAATAGAGATTTGACGTAAACTGCATATCGCTACAGGTTACTTATATTCTTTAAATATATTCTTTTCATTCTAATATAGACTGCGGCGGCTATGCTGTGGTATATATTGTCTGCTAGGTTGTTTGTCAAATATATTGCCTCCAGGACATCTGCAATGCAGGATTCAAGATTCTTAGGTTGTAGTTTACGTCAGCGAACATAATCCAAAGAAGCAACTTTGTGCTTACATTAACACAAATATAAAGCAAAAAGGTAAGCGATGTTACTATATTTACTATATAAGGCTGTTTCAGAAATATTTAGGCGTCACCATTTCAGACTAGAATCATTTGTGAAAGATAAGGAAATGAAACGTATGGGCGTGTGTGTTTGCGTGTGTGTGGAGCGAATGGGTATATGTGTCTGTGCGTATGTATGTGTGCGTGTATATTTATATATATGCATACGCATCGATGCAGTCAAAACCTGTGTAGGTCTACTTGAAACTGTATATATATATATATATATATATATATATATATATATATATATATATATATATATATATATATATATATATATATGAAAGAATTAAAGGTAACGTCAATGTTACTTCGTAATATTATTATACACATACACACATATATATATGCATATCTATGTATATACACACATATATGTATGAATATATATACATGCATATATGTATGCATGAATATATATATATATATATATATATATATATATATATATATATGAAGGTAGAATTAAAGGAACATGTTTTCATACGCAAAAAGACATTATCTGCAAATGACAGAAGAGTAATGTGTACGGAAATGTATGTCGGTACTGACAGTGGAGAGGGATGTAACTGTTGTACGCATAAACCTAAGCCCAGATACAAATCACAGCTCAAACATACGCACACATATGCGTGTGTGTGTGTATGTGTATGTGTGTATGTGTGCATGTATCTGACAAGATACACACTCAGTTTTCATTGGCCAAATTCCAGTCACATAGCAGTGTTCAACCAGTGTTAACTGAAGAAACCAAGTTATACGCTATGGAATCAAACACAGAATTCTGCGATGCACTGCACACTCCATAACTTCATTTCGTTTTCTTTATACTGCACCAGATACAAACTAGTGCCCAACTCTGGAGAATAATATTTGGCCAGTTAACTGGAACTATTATGACTAAGCAACAAAAGATCGTCTACATACCCACACGACGTGCTAGAAATAGCCGCTGATCTTTTATTTTAATCAGGCACTACTGAACGGTAGCTTAAAAAGAGACGCATAATTCCATGAAATGTCAACGATCTTTTCATGATTGAGTCAAATCCTATTTGAAAGCATTTCAAATCCTCTTGAGAAAATTATAGTCCTTCTATCCTTTCCCACCCTATACGATGGGATAAATGTTTCCACTTTATATTTACATATTGTTGTGAGCTGGAGGAAGATCAATGATCAGAGAGTTTTCATGTCACCTGAACGCATTACAACCGAAGTTGTATAGTTCTAAAACGGTTGAATGTTACAGTTGTAGGAAAATCAAGTGCAGGGTGGGTAGTATTCACATGATGCGAATTTCCCAAGAGGAGGAAATGGATGTAAAAGTTAATGCCTACTACAATTAAGTTGTTTCCTAAATTAGCATAAGTATCACAAATGTTTTAAATGCTTATAACATTAAGGTTAGCTATCCTTGGCTAGATAACATTGGATGCTGTAACAAAAAGCACATTCGCCTATAGAAGCTTCACATCATGCACCAACTTGTAACACAGGAAATCTTGCCAAATGCATGGGTCCAGTTTCTCAAAGGCCGTGGTCTATAGAGACACTCTCACACCGCTTGATAGTATCCAAGAAACAACTAAGTCTAATCCCTAATGTCACAAGGGAAGATTGACGCACGAACTCTTCCCGTTACAGAGAGAGAGAAGCCTCCACCTCTGTGGCCCCTTCAGCAGTAGACTTAGTGAACATACTAGAATGGGAATATTTTTTTTTTTACTTATCAAGGGTTATTAACTGACATCTCTCACTTTCTGAGAAACTGCATATTTTGCCACAGTCTGACATCGAATAAACATCCAGTTATATCTGTATATCTACAAATATGCAGACAAACTGACGGCTAGATAGATAGATAGATAGATAGATAGATAGATAGATAGATAGATAGATAGATGGATGGATGGATGGATGGATGGATGGATGGATGAATGGATTGATGGATGGACTGCCAGACAGACAGAAAGACAGACAGATTGAGATAGAGAGAGAGAGAAGGAGAGATAGATGCATACATCTACACATTTACATGCAAACAAACGTCATCTCTATCTCACTCTCTCCCACACACATGGACTACAGGCTTCCATACATTTTCTATCAAATTCTGGCCTAGACCGTCCGGCCGTTTGAAGTAAGATATCCAGCATTACATTGTTTAATAGATCAAGTTTTATTATTTTTTAGAATGTCGGATATGAGTGGATAGAGATTTGGCTGCTATTTCTTAAAGTTCGTGCGACCTCATCCACGCTGTAGCTACCAAGGTTACTGCATTATCAACAAATGCTACAACGTGAAATTCTAATCGTACAACAGTCGGATATTGAAAGACAAATGTTCTAAAAGACTGTCTTATTTATCCTTGCTATATCACACAAATGTGATGTAAATTCTGTTGTGTCCCAGCAAAACAATCGGTCAGGGGACTTTTGACCTCATTATTTTAATTATCATTATAATTAACATTCCTTTTACGTGTCTCCAATTGAATATTGTATGTGCTAAAATCGTTATGTTCAGATAGACTTATTCGTACAATAGCTTGCAAGAATATTAATCAAATTTACTGAATAATTTCAGATGTCTGGATATTCCCCTTTATCCTAAACTAAAATTCAACCATGGCAGTGCATAATAATGAAGCTTCAGAAAATAAACTGTATCTCATTCAGTTTCTATGCTTAGTCAGATAGTTCAACAACTAAAAGTGTAGTATTTGCAGTGATAAATGAAGATATTAGAGACTTGATACCAGTTTACTGACTAATGTGTAGACAATAGCGTTTGAGATAATCGGAATTACACATTTCATATTTGAAGTTTATTAATCATAATTTTTCAAATAACTTACAAATTTGACCAGTTCACACCAGCAATGACATTTGCTGTTATTGATTGCTGCTCCGAGAAATCGGTTGTAACCACGAGATTCTGAGTGAGAAAAATATGTAAAACAGAATGCATGACTTGTACAGAAATCGATGCAAAATATGAGAACATAAGTCTGTAAGGCAAGTAGCATTTATTAAAGTATCAAGAACGATGACAGATGTAAAATGTGTATGAAGCAGATTTAACCCAACTGGGAAATAATAGCTGCATTTTGATTGGAGGAAAAGCAGATGCAGATAGCTTAAGCGAGAAGTTCAGACTAAAAAGAAAAACAATATGAATAATGTTAAGAGTTTCTTCATATGAGGCGACATATTATTACAAAGAATAGTCACAATTTTATGGTTTCTATATTTGTCGGTATTGGGTTTTCTCGAAACAAACTGCAGAGTTGAAATGAGAAGTGGCTCTATTAGCATGAAAGTCACAAGTCATTGAGAAGCAGGCGCTACTGAGTTGTTTTCTAAATTTTCTATAACAAGCTTTGGCTTGTTTCCATAAAACATGGAAGAAAATTGATTCTTAATAAAATTAGATTAGCAATGGTGAGTGGCTGGGTATTAGGTGGAGGGGGCATGGTTTTATGAGTGTATTGACTGGATTATTCACCTTTGTAATGTCAACTAAATTTAGTCTGCTATGTCGAGAATAGTTGAAGAATTAAACTTTGGCAGTTGTTGAAGATGGCAGTGTTCCACTGGTAACAGGAATTTAGAAAGAGCTTATGTCAGATATATTTAGATTAATTTTAGATGTTGGTTCACTTCTTTTGGAAAATCTACTTCTATAGGACAAAATTTATTTACTTTCAGAAAATCTAATTCTATCCGCGAAACTTTATTTGCTTTCAAGAAATCTGACTGTATCGACATAAATCTCTTTACTCTTTCCACAAATTAGGTGTCAATTGCGAAAATGTCAAAATCGTGAAATAATTTTTGAAAAAGTAATATACGTTGCGGAAATTTTACGTTTTAAATAATCATAAACATCGTAAGAAACTAAGTTATAATGTTGTCAAAACCTTAATCAAACAATCTTCTCTTTGTGGATGAATGAATGTATATGTATAAACTCATTAGGACATTATATTCTAACAAATACAAGCTTCTGTGCACACATCCAAATTGAAATTTGCATTTAATCTTGTTATATGAGATTTAACTACATCGAAATTAAAATACGAAGCTAGCAAGCGAATAATTCCATTTTTATTCAATAATAAATCTGCATATAACACAAAACCGCGAGGAAATATGTTCGTTTCATCAATTGTGTATTTTTGGTTTTCTCTTTTTAGCTATCCCTTAATCATACAGTTATAGAAATAGCTCCCTTCCTCACTCTCCCTCTCTCTCTCTCTCTCTCCCTCATTCACTCATTCACTCACTACCTCTTTCCCTCTCTCTCTCTCTCTCTCTCTCTCTCTCTCTCTCTTCCACTACCTCTGCTTTTAATTCCTCGTAACCGCCGCAACCATGTTAACATAGTTCGATTCGATGAACAAATGTATTTTTCTCTGTCTTTTATTTCAATTTTCGTGTTCTTCTCATATTCTCCTAGTGAGCCAGTACTTAACATCATTGTAAGGAGTCTTCTTCGAAACACGCAACCTAGGCGCCAACAATCGAGAAATTTAGACATAGCTGTAAGTTAGTGTCATTATTATTTATTTTGTATTTTTTTACGTTATTTTATTATACGATTTCTTTTTTTTATTTCGTAGTATATCAATATCGATCTTTATGTAAAACACATAATAAACTCGGGAAAAAGATAAAATAGAGTCAGAATCAAGAAATACCAAGGTCAAAGCAGTAGCTGCGCCAAGGTCATTTGAGGTAGATTAATAACATTCTTTTTCCCTACATAAATGTATATAAAATTTTCCTTTAACTAATAAATCATATCATCAGATCACATTTGTAGAAAAATACCACCATCGCCAACACCAGAAGCACCACCACCACCACCACTACAACTACCACTACCACTACTCCGCTGTAAAACCTAAAACAACAAAATGTCTGAGGATTGTTAAAACGTCAAGAAATAATGTATGCATTACAATCATGTATATAGTATTTGGTTTGTGTTTATAAAGATAACAAAACGAGAGTTATTTATCTAAAATCAGTCAAATGTAATTTCACAAACCATACATGTACAATACGCATTATCACATGTGTTTCTACGTATGTTTGTATACATGTATATATATATATATATATATATATATATATATATATATATATATATATATATATATATATATGCCTATACATATATATATATATATATATATATATATATATATATATATATATATATATATATATATATATAATATATGCCTATACATATATATATATATATATATATATATATATATATATATATGCCTATACATATATATATATATATATATATATATATATATATATATATAATTAAGGAATCAGCAAATATTTGCTTCACCA
>NC_142942.1:12535543-12553043 GCF_046866305.1 Octopus bimaculoides | reverse complement strand
TCTATCTATCTATCTATCTATCTATCTATCTATCTATGCATCCTTCCTTCTATCTCTAATACACACATTTTCTGCCTCTCACACATCCACAAACCCACGTACACATTCACACACATTCACACACATTCACACACATAGACACACGTACACAGACACAAATACTCTCCCTCAGTGGTTGCAATGAAACATAATAAATCTACGTTGTGGTCACGTGGAAATCTGGACATTAATAAACAAGCAAACTGTAGAGAGAACGAAATAATGTCAATACTTGGAGATGTTCTCGAAAGGGGGAAAAAAGAAAAGAAAAGGAAAAAAAAAACCGCATCAGATTTATAACTCCCCTTATATTGCTCGTGTCACATAATTTTGGAAATACACAATGCTTTAAATCTGATTTAGTTATGTACTATTGTTGTAAACAAATTTCAGCATTATTATTATTATTATTATTATTATTATTATTATTATTATTATTATTATTACGATTGTTGTTTTTGTCGTTGTTGTTGATGTTTGTTGTTGCTGTTGTTGTTGTTGTTGTTGTTGTTGTTGTTGTTGCTGTGGTGGTGGTGGTGGTGGTGGCGGTAGTTCAGTGAGTAGTAGTAGTAGTAGTAGTAGTAGTAGTAGTAGTAGTAGTAGTAGTAGTAGTTGTAGTAGTGGTAGTAGTAGCAGAAGCATCATTATTACCAATATCATCATCAACATCATCATTTTCTTTATTTTTTTTTCTTTTTACCAGATTGGAACCGTGGTAGGTCCGTGAATGCAACAGACTTCTTTGAGGATGATGGAAAGGCTGAATGGGAAAAGTGTTGAAAAGAAAATATCTTGCGATAGGTATTCCCGCTCTACCCTTTCTTAGATCAAATTCCGCCAAGGCCGGCATTGTCTTCAATCCTTTCGAGGTCGATAAAATATGTACCAGTTAATGAGACTGGGGTGGGTGCAATCAGCTTAAACACTCACATCAGCTGCTGTCCTTGAGGCAAAATTTAAAACCACTTAAACGGTGGTGAGACGGTAGAATGGTTTCCACGCCGGACAAAATCCTTATCGGCAATTCGACCGTGATTACGGGTTGATAAGAATAAGAAGGAGTCTAGGACTGGAGTCGATGTCACCAAGTAGACCCTCCCCGAAAATTTCTGGCCTTCTGGCTATAGAAGAACGTATTATTATTCATCATTTCTGGGTCGATAAAATAAGTACCAGTGAAGTACTGGACTCCAAGAAGTCGACTCATCTCCTCCCCCGAAATTTTGCTGGCGCTCTGCCAAAAGTCTGAAACCATCATCATTATAATAATAATAATAATAATAATAATAATAATAATAATAATAATAATAATAATAATAATAATAATAATAATAATGATAATAGTAATAATAATAATTAGTAGTAGTAGTAGTAGTGTTATTGACAGATGATCTGTTGAATCGTTAGATTGTCGAAAATTTACCTTGCTGTGTTTGTCCCGGCTTTTCACACGCAGTTCAAACTACACGGAAATCAGTTTCGCCATTCGTCCTTCCGAGATTCGTAGAAAAATGTGACAAGTACTTTAGTCTATTTAATCGCCTCCTATCTTTTTTCCAGATCAGTATGTATATATTACAGAGTTTGTGCCTCTGTCAGAAAGGAAACTGTAATCAAAGTAGGATGCCTTTCGGAACACAGAAATGATTTCTATATGCCTTCTAATGAGAAAATGAATAAGCCCTTACCGACGTCTCCTCCATTGAACAAAGAAGGGCACACGGGAGTGTGGTCCTGATAGACTGGTTGAGGATGATAGGAGAAAACTGCCGAAGCTCGTGCACTAGACACCTACCAGTATATATTAGAAGGCCAGTAAATATTAGACGGCCAGTAAATATTAGAAGACGAATTACAGGTGTTTCGAGAAGGACACAGTATGGGCGTTGATGCATAGATCCTCGTAATCTCAAGGTTATCAGTTTATAATTAGTGCGTTTGGAGATTGATTACAGACAAGCTCACCGCAGGGAAAGTTCACCGCAGGGAAAGTTCACCGCCATCAATTTACTGTGAAAGTATTTCACCGTGAGGAAAGTTCACCTCGAGGAAAGTTCACCTCGAGGAAGGTTCACCTCGAGGAAAGTTCACCTCGAGGAAGGTTCACCTCGAGGAAAGTTCACCTCGAGGAAAGTTTACCGAGAAAATATATCCATAGTATCTCACCACTAATAGTTGAAAACGATTTTATTGAAAAAATAACATGGTAACTTCATGACGGTGAACTTCCACGACGATGAATTGACGCTGGTGAACTTAACAGACGTGGTCTTGGTATCATGCATTGATATGTGCTCAGCTGGAGACTTCATAGTGATACAATTCCTGATGACACTCAAACACATTAAAGTTAGTGTGGAAGTTGGATTCGTTGTTATATAAGGAGATAAAACTGGCGGTGCAGGGCAGATATCTTTGGTGTTACACGTATGAAAGCAAGAATAATATGTGGGGTTTTTTTCGCCTTCAATCGAAAGGAAAAACCAGAGAATAAAAAAGAGCAGCGGATTCCAGTAGGAAGCTATATGTAATGTATCACTAGGGGAAATGCAGAAGATAGCAGGAAAAAATCCCCATATTCTGAATGCCAGGAATCAACAGCAAGGAAACCAAAGTTTTCCTGCTTAATGCCAACCTGAGGTTACGACCGCTAGTACCAACAAATCGATTTTGCAGCGTTTGGGAGGAATTGAGCGATGGACTGTGATAAGAAAACTGTCAAGGACAGCGAGAAAAAAAAAGGGGAAAAAGAAATACCAGAAAGAAGAAAATAATGACTTACGGAATACAAGGGGAACAATAAATCTGATTTCACTTTGGAAAACATTTCTAAATATTGACATCACATAACTCTCTCCTGTTTCCTTGTTTATTAATATCCATGTTTCCACGTGACCACAACATAAATTTATTGTTTCAGTGGAACCCACAGAGGGACAGAAAAAGAGAGGGGAAACGGACAGAGAGAATGTATGTGCATGCGAAAGAGTTTTGAGTAAAAGAACGGTAAGAATAAAACAGTTCCCATTAAATGTGTGTCTATATATATATATTATGTATGTATGTAAGCATATTTACACACGCTAAACACACACACACACACACACACATATTTATATTCTGTGTCTTGTATGTTTATTTGCGTAATTTATCTATTTTTAATATATCTTAATATAACGAAAAATGTTTTTTTTGCCACAGACCCCCATCTTTGACTTATAACTCAATCTGTACATTGCAAAATATCATGTAATGCGTTGCTGGATGCGTTGACCTTTGCGACAAATAAATGTTGGATTGGCAGAATGGATAAAATATCGGGGATAAAAAAAAGCCTTATTCTAAATTTTTCTGACCATTTACTTACTGTGTTCAAATACTGATTATGTGAAATTTGTCGTTTATCTTTCCCGAAACTGTCAAAACTGTTCACTCTCGAACAAAGTTGTTGGTCTTGTGCCTAAATTAGACACAGGATAGTTTGAAAGCCGGAATAAACGCATTGCTGTATCTCCTCCGGCTACTTACTTTTGATTTCAAATCCTGTTGTACACAACTTGTTTTTCTATCTTTCGGGATTAAAGATGTAGTATGTACAACAGTAGATTTAAAATGAGAAAAGGTGTCGAAATATTAAAAACAACTACTGAAATCCCCGGGGGTTTTTTTTTGGGGGGGGGGGTGTTCTTAACTGTCTTTTAGCGGTCGTATACAAGGTGGTATCAAAACTTCCCGGGCTGCATATAAGAATAATTTATTTACCTAAGGTTTAACATCCTCTCCTTGGAAATAATCACCTTTCGCAGCAATAAACCAGTCCCAGCGTTCCTGCCACCTTTGGAATCCGGCCTGGAAGTCGTTTTCTGTAAATGTCTCAAGGACATTCTACAATTCACTGTGGATCTCGACAATGGTGTTAAAACGACGACCTGTGAGCTGCATTTTCATCTTGGGGAAGAGACAGAAGTCTGCAGGTTCTAAATCTGGTGAATAAGGTGGGTGCGGAAGCGATACCATGATGTTTTGTTTTGGCATGAAACTCACGAGTAAGAAGAGCTTGGTGACAGGGTGCATTTTCGTCCTGAAGAACCCAGTTCTTCGTGCACCACACATCTAGTCGCTTTCGAAGATTGTCCTCCCGCAAATGCTTCTTCAAAACATCGCAGTAGAACTTTCGAGTGACGGTCTGACCCTGGAGGACGATTTCCTGATGCACAATCCCGCAGATGTGGAAAGAAGACGATTCACATGCTCTTTATTAAGATACTTCAGCTGCACGCTGACGGAGATCTTGACTGATTTCGATGCGATGTTCTTTCTACTCAGTGGTCAGCAGGCGAGGGCTAAACTTGAGAGAGACATGCCACATGTTAAATTCAGACATTATGATCGCCTGCACGGACTCACACGACAGACCAACCACATTGGCAATGTCATTGATAGTCCTCCGAAGATCCTCAAGCACAGACTGATGATTTTTCTTCATATTTCCTGCGGTGACCCTTGTGGTAGGTCTTCCAGATCGCTTTTGTCTTCCAGAGACGTTCTTCTACTTTCGAAATGTTCCGGCCATTCAAAATATACCGTATGACCCATTGCCCCGTCACCGTCAGCATGCTGAAGTATGCTCAATGTCTCTATAACAGACTTCCCATATGTCACACAAAATTTCACGCAGGCCCTTTGTTCCTGTCGATGACACAATTGCAAACTACAGCATACAGGTGATCACAAACACTCAAATTGCACAGTGATATCACACAGTACACCACTTCATGAAGTTCATTGCTAGCTCTCACTGTGAACGCAACCGTGTGCTACCTTCTGTTGGCGCACTTCAGAACTAGTCCGGCAACGTTTTGATACCACCTTGAAGAAGATATTTCCTGTCAGGAAGGTATACGCACAAACGAGATTAAATAAATCCATGTGTAAGGATCGCCAAAAGATCTCTAAATATTGCAGCACTTACCTCATTACCAAAGCTAGACGAAATGTTTGTCTTTATACATTTTGAAAGGGCTAAACTTTATGATATTTGCTATATTTACATATTATTAGATGGGATGCATCGGAAATAGAAAAATGAGGTACTCGCCACAATCGTGGTAGCTGTAAAATGATAAAAGCACTACCGATTATTAATCAAACGTTCAGAAAATTTACACTTTTACACATACCTAATAAGAGATACAAAGAACTTTTGAAATCAAATTATTTTGAATATATAAGGTATACACAAAGACAACACCAGCAATAAAGCTTCATCAAGTGCAAGCGTAATGAAAACGTGAGGGATTCCATTTGAGTAATTTGAAAGGGAAGGGAAATAAGTGGATGAGTAAGTTACAAACGATAGCGCAAACTTGCCCGAGAAATCATCCAGGAGATGTGTTACAATTCTTTTTCATAATGGAAAGACGTTTATATATATCATCGAATGATAAGTCAGAAGACATTCATGTAGATATCTTCACCATTTCTTTTATCTTTTAATTGATTCAGTCATTAGACTGCGGCCATGCTGTGGCACGGCCTTGAATAACTTTTAGTCGAATGAATCGACCCGAGGAATTATACTTTAAAGCCTGGTACCTTTTACCGAATATCTAAGCCACGGGGACCTATACACACCAACACTGGTTCTTAAGCGGTGGTGACGGAATACAAACACACATAGACAAACATATTATAGATAGATAGATAGATAGATACATACATACATACATACATACATACATACATACATACATACATAGATATTTGTGGGGTCGAGGCTATAGTAAAGGACACTTGCCCAAGGTTTCACACTAACTCGGAATCAAGTGGTTTGGAAGCAAAGTCCTTACCACACAGCTATACCTATGCCTATCCTTATTATCTCTGAAGAAAATAAGGGTGTTTGGGTGTTGTTTAGCATTGAGGTTGTGGGGAGAAATTCAATCAGATGTGTGTGCAGTACAGGAAGCAAACGTATTGGTAATTTATCCAGCAAGGGTTCCTCCTTCAAGACATAATTGGAACTAGCCAGAGAGTAGATAAGATTACCACATCACTTCCTTTCGATGCTGAAGTGACATTTCTGCCTAGAACAACGGAGTAAACCACCAACATAACAATAAAGTGGAGAAAGAAGAACGGAATGTTCTCAAATTAAAAACCAACATGACAATGGGAAGTCTGTCAGGAGAAAGCGTCCACCGGTTCATGATAGAAGAGTCTTTATTGCATATAACTGAATAATATATCTTAATTGATTTAGAATATTTATTTATTTACACCTTCGCATTTTGATCGTTTTGGTTTTCAGGCGTCATCAGGTGAATTATTTTTTAAATGTATATTGCACACCACTGAATTCGAACAAAGGAACTGTGTTTTAAAACAAAGATGCCTTATATCGATTGCATCCCCGTATTATGTACTTGCCCTGGAATAAAATTCCCTGTGACGAACGAAGATCAAAATTATTTTTGGTAGGTATAGATATTTTACCAAAAGTTCCATCTCTGAAGATAAGGTAAACAAACTAAATAATAATAAATTTAGTATCAAAAACTAATCTCAGACACTTAGTAATTTAATATTTATGATTTTTCGTATCTTTTTTTCGCAATTAATTACGTGAAATCATTGTTTTAAAACACTAATGATGTCATGTTTGAATAAATGTAAAACATAATAAACATCAGAAAGAACAACTTGAAATAGATTTTTGCAAGTTTTTATAAATACGAGACACAAGTCACGTAACTACCACATAAAAGGCAACCACTTTACCTTTCACACTATAGAACTCATGTTTAACACGCTTTCTAAATTCGTATTATGAATATTATTTCCTGCCTTTTACTGCCACTAATCTTCTTCACATGTATATCACTTGTCTCACGTATTATTCGTAGAACAAAATAAATACGCTCTAAAAATAGGCTGAGTAGTTCGTTTCCAGGTACATTATTTTTTATCCTCTCTCAGCACCCAAGTACAAAAATACTATACTGGTTTTGAGTTTAGGGGAAGCGGATAAGTCGATTACATCGACCCCCGTGCTCCACTGGTATTTATTTTATCGACCCAGAAAGGATGAAGTGCAAATTCAACCTCGGCGGAATTTGAATTGGCGTTAAGCATTTCTCCCGGCGTGCTAACGATTCTGCTAGCTCGGCCTCTCAGACTGAAAGTAAAATATTGGTTTCAAATTTTGGCACAAGTCCTGCAGCTCTTGTGGAACAGGCCAAGTCGATGTAATCGACCACAGTACTCAACTGGTACTTATTTTATCGACCTCGAAATGATGAAAGGAAAAGTCAACCTCGGCGGAATTTGAACTCAGAATGTATAGACGGACGAAAACCCGAAAGTATAATATCGATTTCAGTTCAAGTCGGCAGCTGGCAGAATCGTTACCGTGCCGGGAAAAATGCTTAGCGACAGTTCTTCCGACCTTCTGAGTTGAAATGCCACCGGGGCCGACTTTGCCTTTCATCTGACTTACCCGCTTCGCCTAAATTGCTGGCCTTATGCCAAACCTCGAAACCAATATAGTATTTTTGTACTTGGATGCTGGGAGAGGATAAAAAATAATGGCCAAAGGAACGTGAAGTAAATGCAAGGTAAATCACAAGAAAACAAATATGTGAATTAATGTAGACTAACCTTGTATTTAATATTTCAGGTTTATGACCCCATCTTCAAGAAATATTGAATACAAAGTAAGTCTACATTAATTCACATATTTGTTTTCTTCTGATTTGCCTTGCCTTTACTTCGCATTGTTCTGACCTTACCCACGACACTTTATACAATATATTCTACAGAATGCTTCATAGTAATTACGCCATTATAATGTGTATATATATGTGTGTGTGTGCGTGTGTGTAGGGGTGTTACCTTTTACCTTTTACTTGTTTCAGTCATTGCAGTGCAGCCATGCTGGAGCGCCACCCTGAATTCTGAGTGGAATGTATCAACACCAGTACGTCATTTGTTTTTTTTAGCCTGGTGTTAATTCCTCTGATCTTTTTTGCCGAACTACTAGCTTAAGGAAATTTAAACACACCAACCACAGTCGCCAAGCACTGGAACAAGCAGAGACACAAAGCATGGGTACAAACAGACACACAAACACACACACACACACACACACACACACACACACACATACACACTCATACGACGGGCTCGTTTCAGGTTCCCGTCAACAAAATCCACCCACAAGGCCTTGATCAGCACGAAGTTATAGTGGATGACACTCACCAAAGAGATTGAACCCGGAATCATGTGGTTAGAACGCAATCTCCTTACTATACAGTCCCACCAGCGCCTATTCATATAGATGTAGATATTCGTCAGTGTGTAGTTTACTAGACCTCTGCTCCTTCCCGAATTTTTTCTATCTCGTGTTGACACTTATAATGTTTAATATCAATTTAAAATCAATTTTTGCAGGAATTCTCACCACGTTCGGTAAATGTTAATATTCAATTCGGTTGAGCAGAAAGAATCAAATATCACTTGTACATTCAAAATAAGAAATCACAATATGATGTCTACAATAAGTGAAGAAGCTTGTCTTCATAATAATACCACATTCTTCTCCGCTGTTAGAATGGGAGAATAATAAAAATAAACAACTTCAAGAAAGAATAATGATGATTTTTATAACAGGTTAGTCATGCTTATTATCACGTGACTTAGAGAAAGGAAGATTCTAGTTTATACGCATATATGTGAATGTTTGTATGCTTGTGTGTGTGGGTGTGTGTGTGTGTGTGTGTGTGTGTGTGTGTGTGTGTGTGTGTGTGTGTGTGTGTCCATAAACGGCATATATATATGTATGTATGTATGATATATATTTTAAAATATTCTTTGTGCTCATTACATATTGTCTTATGGCAACATACTCAAGCATGCACGCGCATGCACACGCATATACACACGCTCACCCACACACACACACACACACACACACATATACAGACACATATGTATTCATATATATATTTAAATACGTATATATATGAATGAAACTTAAGGCAAATGTATATACATATATATGGGTGTGTGTGTATACATACATATAAGTATATATAGATATATATATATATGAATATATATGTGTGTATGTATACGTATAAATACACACACACACACACATATATATATATATTTATATATATATATATATATATATATATATATATATATATATATATATATATGCAATGTTAATTCTCTAAATGAAGTATTAACAGTAACTGCACGATAAAGTGTAGTATATTGCCACTTAAGTGTGGCTGAACCCTAGGGGTGGATGTTACTGTTGCTTTTAGCCCCAGGAGGACATCTCCTCCAGCTGGCTTATCATGTATATATACTTAATATGATGTGTATCATTGTGATGGCTTTGTCGTCATAAATCCAAGAAATCAAGTTACCTTCCAACATGTAGACCCAACAAAAGCTATTCAATCACTTTTTAACAAGCAGGAATACAATTCAAGATTACGGTAAGATCTGACTCCTCAGAAACTGCCACATGTGTTATGCAATCTTCAGTTTCTTCATTATTATATCTTATATTTTCTCTAAGATATGACGAACGGATTCAAATCTGACTATTTTGTCTGTATAACTGATGATCATGACCCCTGGAATGTGAATATATGTATGTTACACGTAATTCTTTTTGATATGACTTTAAATCAAACAACCTACCTCTAAAATTCATGACGAATATATTAATAGTATCTGATAAAAATACAGCTTTGACACTGTTGAATCTGCTTGAAGTAATTATTTTGAAATTGATGTAAATAATGTATTATAGCAAAGGTTGAAGCGTGACTGCGTGGTAAGAAGTTTGCTTCCTAACGACGTGGTTAAGAGGTTCCGTCCTACGGTGTGACACCTTGGATTTTGTATTATAGCCTCCGACCGACAAGAGCCTTGTGAATGGATTTGGTAGAGGAAACTGAAAGAATCCAGTCGTATGTGTTTGTGGATGTGTGTCTGTGCGTGTGCATGTGTACAAGTTTGTGCGCGTCTTTGTGTCTGTGTTTGTACTCCCACATCGCTTAACAACCGATGTTGGTGTGTTTATGTCTCGTAGCCTAGTGGTTCGCCAAAAGACCGATAGAATAAGAACCGGCCTTCAAAATAGGTACAGGGCTGGTTAGTTTGACTAAAAATTAATCAAGGCGCAGGAGTGGCTGTGTGGTAAGTAGCTTGCCAACCAATAACATGGTTCCAGGTTCAATCCCACTGCGTGGCATCTTGGGCAAGTGTCTTCTACTATAGTCTCGGGCCGACCAAAGCCTTGTGAGTGGATTTGGTAGACGGAAACTGAAAGAAGCCCGTCGTATATATATATATATATATATATATGTATATATATATATATATATATATATATATATATATATATATATATATATATGTGTGTGTGTGTGTGTATGTGGTATGTTTGTGTGTCTGTGTTTGTCCCCCCAACATCGCTTGACAACCGATGCTAGTGTGTTTACGTCCCCGTAACTTAGCGGTTCGGCAAAAGAGAACGATAGGATAAGTACTAGGCTGACAAAGAATAAGTCCTGGGGTCGATGTGCTCGACTAAAGGCGGTGCTCCAGCATGGCCACAGTCAAATGACTGAAACAATTAAAAGAGTAAAACAGTAAAGAGTATGATGGCCCAACATGGTTGCAGTCTAATAAATGAAACAAGTAAAAGAATGGGGCAGAAAATTCCACCTAAATATTACGTTTTTTCAACGTTAGGAAATCTGAAAAATCTTTTCCTTTAAAACAAGGATTCAAAGTAGAAACATAACAAAACAGAGATGAGGGAAAGAGAAAGTGCGTTATACAGAAAATTGTACTTAGAGAACTTTTTAAAATCAGGAATAAAGAAAGAAACTAAAAGCAATAATTGTATTCAATTTTTTTTCTTTCCATTTTTCCTTTTCTTCAATTCAGAAAGACAGACCAAGGTAGAATGGTGAACAACTAAAATCTTGAAATATGAAAATCGAGAAAAAGAAAGAATCGGTGTGAAAGAGAACGATAAACCTAGAGCAATGAATGTATTTACAGAAAGTTCTCTTTTTACCAATTAGAAAGAATGAGAGAAGTGTAATGATTATTGGCTAAAATATTCAAATAAGAACATTAGGAAAAGTGAAAGAGACAGCAAGAAACAGATAAAAGTAGAGCAACAAATGAATATATAGAAATTTGGTTTCTAAAACCAGAATGGTAGAAAAAGAGAGAATAAGACAGTTTTGATATAAAATGGATTCCGTCGCTTTTCATTTTCTCACCCTTAAGACTTTAGTAGCAGCTCTTCTTCCATTTTTACTTGAATTCAAATGTCTCTTTATTCTTCACTTTTTTGTCTTTTATTTGTTTCAGTTATTTGACGACGGCCATGATGGAATGCTGCCTTGAAGACATGTTCGTTAAATAAATTGATCCCAGGACGAAGTTAAGTCTGGTATATATTCTACCGGTCTTTAAGTCCAAACAGCTAGCTTACGTGACGTAAAAGCACCAATCGCGATGGTAGGGGACAAACACAAACACACACACTCACACACACACACACACATGCATATATATATATATATATATATATATATATATATATATATATATATATATATATATATATATATTATGTAAAGGAGAAGTGTTTATATATATATGTATGTATGTATATACGCAACAAGCTTCATTCAGTTTCCGTCTACCAGATCCATTCAAAACGCTTTTGTAGGTCCGAAAGCTATAGTAGAAGACACGTCCCCAAGTGGCCACGCAGTGGAATTGAACCTGGAAAATGTGGTTCCGAAGTAAGCTTCTTATCACATACCCCCGCCTGCACCTATGAAAAATATTTCGAATTTTTTATAAATTTCTTTTCTTTTTCGTTCGTTTACAGCAGTGGTTCCGAAAGTGGGTGGTACTTCCCACCTGTGGGCAGTGGAAAGTTCCAAGGTGCCGCTAAAGAGAAGTGGGGCGATAATGGGGTAACGATTCATGTAAAAACAACAAAATAATGGGTTCGTTAGGTTAAGAATTATTTGTTAAGTACAGTTGCTTGGAATCTGCTTCAGAAAGTGGTCTATATTTGCGATGGTTAGTTAGGGTGGGGATGCTAAAAATGTGACCTGGGTGTCAAGGAGGCGGCAGCCCGAAAATGTTCGTGAACCACTGGCTGGTTTACAGCCATATTTTACGTATGTAGAATATAAGGGAGCAAGCTTAACATTTGCTTTTTACCTTTCTATTTCTTGTTTTCAAAATTGCTTTCAAATTTGACCACACTACAACAGTCGTCACACAATTTTGAGCACACTGTTAGTGTTACATGTTGGCTGAAAATATTTTATAATCATCTTTTCGATTGCTCAGTCGATTATATTATGTAAAGGAGAACTGTTTATTATATTTACTGATGTGGGGTTTTTTTTTATGATAAAATAGAATAAAATTAGAATAAAATTCTAATTACATATAAGTATTTCGATCATTGTTGATCCCATCAGTGTAATATTGAATTTCAATTTTACATTTATTTATTTACGGAAATCAGATAAGCTTTATGAATCAGAAATTTCATTTTTTTTTTCTTTCTTTCTTTCTTTTTTTTTTTTTTTGCAGTACATGAACCTATGATTTAAAATATTTATATATATATATATATATATAGAGAGAGAGAGAGAGAGAGAGGCAGGTAAAGAAATAAAATTATCACCTAAACACAAATCATTAACGCACTTATGTAAACTCATATATATATATATATATATATATATTCATATACATATATATATATATACATGCACATATATATGTATATCAATGTATATATAAATATATATACATATTTAATTATATATATGTGTGTGTTTTGTGTGTGCATGTGTGTGTGTGTGTGTGTGTGTGTGCGTGTGTGTGTGTGTGTGTAAATTTATGTGTGTGGTGTGTGTGTTACATAAATCAACGTGAAAGAAAAAACGATGCTAATGAAAGGCAATGCTTTCTTGTTTGATCGAAGAAAATGCTTATTAACCATTTAATTAGGTAATTAGAACTTAGCAGCCTGCGGTATTCTACGAAAACTTTTTGTTTTTTCTTTTAGAAAAAGGAAAAAAAAAACACAAAGTTTACTTGATACGATACTCTGTCAAGACGAATTAAAGATGGTTAACTGCTATTAACGAGGCTTTTTTCCTCTTCTACTTATGCCAAGTTTCCTATTTTACGAGACTCGTTTCAATTTTTTTCTGCTGTGCTTTATATATATATATTTTTCTTTATGTATTATTCATTATAATTTTCATTGCCAGCATCTAGCTTAATCTCATTTCTTAACGCTTTACTTGACGATTGATTTCCCTTGATGATGTCACTATATTTAAGCGCTAATTTTAACCTGTTAGACAGACGACAGGTTTAGTTTTATTGTCACAGTTCATAGAAGTTTATAAGAGAGGTGGATAAGTTCACTTGGCTCCAGGTCTGTAGAATCTCACGTCCGTTTATGCTCCTTCATATTAAAGAGAGAAACAGAAAAAACATTGGAATGGTGTTACCTGAGCACCCTTTAACACGCTCCCTCCCTCTTCTCTCTTTATCTTTCACTTAATTAATGTTGGGAAATCCAGACGTAACTTTATAGCTAGAGTACTAAGGACGCTATTATATATTTATATTTGTGTATATATGCATATATGTATGTATGTATATATATACAAAGTATATATATATATGTGCATACCGATATATATATATATATATATATATATATATATATATATATATATATATATATATATATATATATATATACGAGGAATATTCCAGTATAAACATATACATATTCATATATTAGGAGAGCAAACTTACACCTACAAAAGACATAGAAATTAAAGAGGAGACGTTATGGTGTTACAAATAAACAGGTATTACAGCTTGGGTCTCATATACAAAGTATATATATATGTGCATACCGATATATATATATATATATATATATATATATATATATATATATATATATATATATATATATATACGATGAATATTCCAGTATAAACATTTACATATTCATATATTAGGAGAGCAAACTTACACCTACAAAAGACATAGAAATTAAAGAGGAGACGTTATAGTGTTACAAGTTGAAAGCTGTTTCCAGGGGCTCGCGATTATTTCATAATATTGACAGATGTAGTTCACTGGTAATGGAATGTTATAAACATCGGAAAGATCTGGCCTCCTTTGTTAGGGGAGAGAAATAAAAGTCTGATATTCCAGATGATGATGCAAGGAAATTTCCTTTGTCGCAGAATCGTCAGCACACTAAACAAAATGCTTAACGGCAATTATTCTAACTTCACGCTCTCATTTCATATGTTGCCTTTCATCCTTTCAAGGTCGATAAAATATATACCAGCTAGATACTGGGGTAGCTGTAATCGACATACTCATTCCCCACAAAATGCCGGCACTGTGCCAAATTTTGAAACCATTATGATAATTGTTATCGTAAACTTCAATCTCAAATCTTTCTATCTTTAAAAGTCGCATTTGCTAGGCTTTTCAGAGATAAATTAATTTAATTTTCTCGAGTTACTCTCTCGCAACGAAAAACAGTCGTTTTTAAAAATAAATATCTAGCATTTCTGACGATATTGTCATTGTTTCTATTTTTGTTGCTATGATTATAATTATTATTTATTTATTTATTTCTTTATTTATCTTGTTGTTGACAAGACCACCGACCCGCTGCTACATTCGTTAAACATGCTGTCTCATAGCACGTTAGATATGTTTGTTCATAAATTGCATTCTACTAAAATTACACTATTATTTCGCTGAAATATACGAAAATTACAAATTCATTTCAAAATTAATTACGCTGTAGGCTCATTAAATGAGAAACATATCTTTATAAATGACAATGGTAACTGGAATTGAAACAGCTATCTTCCGTAATTCGAAATTATTTATAGTAAATTATTTACATTCCTGAGAGTATATATCTACATATATATACATGCATATATATATATATATATATATATATATATATATATATATATATATATACATGCATATATGTATGTATATATACATTTACATAATATATATATATATATATATATATATATATATATATATATATAGACACACACAAATTAATACTCTATATATGTATGTACGCATATGCATACATACATACATATGTGTCTGTGCATGAATGAGTGAGTGTGTGTATGAGCCATTATATGTATAGAAACATTTGTGTATATAGACATATATAAAACAGGCACACGCTCACTTACACACACATACATGTTATACATTAATACATACACACAATTATACATACACATACGCACGCTCCCCCCTCTAGGCAGTGAGTACTCTTTTTGTATTTGTGTACCTTCTTCACACTGAGAAATACGTACGTGTGTATACGCATGCGTATACGCATGCGTAAATATATGGTTAGATGCGTGTACACGCGCGCGTTTGTACCTATAAACCCTCACACATACACATATACATACACATATATATAGGTGTGCGTGTGTGCATTTATGCACCTATGTATGTATATGTTCGTGTGTAAGTAAATATATGCATGCATACATATATACGTATGTATTCACATACACACACACTTACATACACATACCTAGAAGTAAAGATATAAAGCATGATTTCTTGCTGATTCTTAGCAGAATTCTACACGGAATGTTAATTGTTACAAGAGTTAATAAGATAATATATTTGTAGATATTTATCAAGTAACGTACAGTAAAGGGCAATTGCATACAAGCGAAGACCGCTCTAGGGTTTCAATCCCGGTAGAAGCCATTTAATATCATTTTACATCAATTACTTTGGTAATGCCTTTGAGAGAAAGAAGATGATATCCATATCTATTCTGTTAATTGACGAGCCCCCGGTAGTCTATAAGTGGTCATCAAGTTTGCAAGAAATAGAAGCCAAATATTCTTCAGATCATAATTTTTCGCTTTGCATTTTCGGAAAAGTTAGGACGTCGAAGAAAATTCATGCAGTATAAATTGTAAGTTACAAATATTCATAGCTAACCACCTACACTTTTTTTCTGCAAAATAAGGGTACTTTATCCTATTCAGGCTATATGATTAGCATTATCCTGCGATTGAGAATTTAAAATCCCTTCTTTACCTTACAAATATTCATGTTTTAATTTCGGATGCATGCTTTGTCAACTTTGCATTTTCTTATCCCTGGTTTGGAAACATAAAATTTCGATCGAGCAGTTGATAATCTGTTACCATAATGCATCTTAGATGTAAATGAGATTATAATTGAAGATGCGACATTAATGTGTACTGTGTTCTTATGGTCTCTTAGATACCGTAGAAAGACAAGTTAGTCCTGGCTGGAAACCTCTCATCATAGATCCGATCAATTAATATTGACCTAGGTGTAAACGACGAACGACATCTGAGATAAATAAGAATGCTATGTGTTTGATTAGATGTACAGCGGCGAGTCAGAATGTAGTGCAATTTTTATTTTCAATTTTCTGATTTTACTTCCTTATTTGCGAAGAAGACTCAAAAATAAATGCAAATGAGAATTGCATTGATTCCAACTTCCTCTCGTAGCATAATTAAATGGTACATGTGACCGGGGACCACATGTTAACTCGTATTTCCACTGAAACTCCGAACATGAATTCTACATGTCAACAACTATGGACGACTATGGCTGTGGCGTGCGCACTATCTGAAGCGTTTGCTTTCACAGTGGAGCATTTGACAAATTTGCAAGCTCGACTTTCGGGTCGCAGATATAAGTATTACTTTGCTTGCTGCAACGTAACACTCGACCACCGGATGTGGTCAGCGTTTGTGAGGGACGTGAGAAACTCGCAGGTCGGAACTGGCTTAGCCCAACGCGGATGACTACCCCAGCAAGTACAGATAAGTACTAGTATAATTAAATTAATCAGATCTGACTGCATAATTTAGTTTCTTGATTGAAATCAATTTAATTTCGGTTTCGATCGATTGAATTAACTAAATATTCGTCCAATCAGATCCAACTACCATCTTGAGTGAGAAATTATACATTAAACACTGTAGTTCTGGATGCATTTTATACGATTAGCAATTTGGGATGATCGCACCTGGAAAGCTTTTGAACACACGCCAGATTTATCAGGG
Organism: Octopus bimaculoides; assembly: GCF_046866305.1. Taxonomy (NCBI): domain Eukaryota; kingdom Metazoa; phylum Mollusca; class Cephalopoda; order Octopoda; family Octopodidae; genus Octopus; species Octopus bimaculoides. The sequence continues at coordinate 12,535,767 of NC_142942.1, read as the reverse complement.
ATCTCCTGGGTTTAATCGCCACGAACGACAAACTGCACTGTTAATAAGATAACGAATGTACCTTTATGTGATCACACAACCTATTACTAATAGCAGCCAAATTTCCCTCAAAACGCCTTATAGAATTATGAACACCATTGAACAAATCTTTCTGAAGTCCTCATCAGACAAGGTCGCCCGAGAATCTACAGTTCCTTCCTAGGGTGCTATTCTGGGAACGATGG
>NC_142942.1:12528043-12530543 GCF_046866305.1 Octopus bimaculoides | reverse complement strand
CTCCCTCCCTCTTTCTCTCTCCCTCTATTTCTCTCCCTCTCTGACTACATTCGAATCGTCCGACCCATGCCAGAATTGGAAAAGAGACGTTTATTATGATGATGACGATGACGACGACAACAACGACGACGATGAATGATGATGAAGATGACGACGATAATAATAATGATGATGGTGATGATGGTGGTGATGAGGATGATGATGAGGAGGAGGACGACGACGACGATGAAGATGATGATCATGACCATGATCATGATAATTAAGGATAAAAAGAAGGCGAAGAAAAAGAAAATTAGAATGATGATACATTTTCTAAAAATTGTGCGTGGATGTGTCCTTCCACTATAACATACGGGTTCTACAACTGTTTCGATGATGAATAATCCCATTACTCAAACAACTTAAGTCAATGAATTTTTTTGCAGGTTACTGAGTATTCCATGGAATTGTGCGCGCTTAAATTAAACCTCATACTGATTCAGCATGAAATAAGGCATCAAATAGCTGGCCCTTTTAATTATAGCGACATTACAGTACCTCCAACGTACTTCCATGAAATTAATGGTAATTATAAAGCTTTAGTGAACACAAAGCTATAGTTTATCCCATTTAACCGATATATTACGCTGTGTGATCGAACCCACAGTATCTTAATTACGAAGTGAACCCCTTGCCGACTCTTCTGTAACATAGGCGCCCACATTTCAGATGAAAATCTTAATGATATAGTCATACGTGTGCAAGCAGGACAAAATATTTGGTGACATTTCTTCCGGTTCTTTAGTTCTTGTGTTCAAATTCCACCGTAGTGGCCTTCACCTTTCATTTTCTCTGGGCACATAAAATAAATACCAGCAATGCACTGGGATCGAAGTACTCAACTTTGGACAGAACAATGCGTTTTGTTCTTGAGCAAAACACTTTATTTCATGTTATATGCTCTAGTCTACTCAGCTGGCATATATATATATATATATATATATATATATATATATATATATATAAAGGCTGCGCGCTGACAGACTCTTTAGCAAGTCGGACAAAATGCTTAGCCGCATTCCTTCCGGCTCTTTACTTTCTGTGATCAAACGTCGCCCAGTTCGACTTTGTCTTTCATCGTTTCAGGTGTGATAAAAATAAGTATCAGCTGAGCACTTGGATCTCTATAACCGACAAGCACCCCCTCCACCCCAACTTCAAAATCTTAGTCGTTGTACCCATAGTAGAAAGGATCATTTTAAATTTTTTAAAAGGGCGGCGAACTGGCAGACCCCTTAGCATGTCGGCTTAGTGACATTTTTTTACAGTTCTTTAATCCCTGTGTTCAGATTCCGCCGTGGTGGACTTTGCCTTTCATCCTCTCGGATCAGATAAAATAGTACCAGCAATACACTGGGGTCGATGTAACAAACTTTGGACCGAACTATGCATTGTGTTCTTGAGCAAGATGCTTCACTCCACGTTACTCCAATCCACTCAACCGGCAAAATGAATAAACCGGTGATTGACCGGTGTCCCGTCCAGGTGTGGATATAAATGACACAGAAACTAGGAAATCAGCTTTATGAGTCTATATGATTCAGGAAGGAGGTTTATGCCGTTTTTTTCCTATCCCTTAAAATTACTGACCTTGTATTAAAATCTGAGGCCATTATTTTATATAAAATTGAGATTGGTTGTCATCATATCAACAAGTGATTTAAGGAACTAAAATTAAATTCTTCTCCAACACTGAAAATAAAATGAATGGAAATGAAAAATTACTCCTAATTTCTAATTTGGTTTATTACTAAAATGTTCTTTATTTTTAGGTTATATTTTCACCATTCCGCTATCTTTTTCCTATTTGGTTTTCTCACTTTTGGTGTCATACCTGTCTATCCTCTATCAGAGGTTAGAGGGGAAGAGGAAACAAGCATTATCTTCTCACCAACCGGTGATAAAAATATGTAATATGGAAAGAAAGATTAACAAAGATGATATAAATATAAATTGTTAAATTGAAAAAAAAGTTTTTTTGTTTCTGTTTTGTTTTTGTTTTCTTCTTTTAGCAGAAATGGTTTGAAATTGCCAATTTAAAATTTCGTCCATCTCACCATATATTTCAGTATTTTTAGATATTTCCTATAATTTACGAATTGGCATTCAAGAAAAAAAAAATAGGTGTATAAAACAAAAATAGTTCCGCAGAAATTGCAGCCAATATTATTGCTCTTAACGGGTCGATAATATAAAGAATTGATATTGAAATGGACTAATATTGAAGTAATATATTCGTGTACATTATACAGATATCGAGAAAAGAATGTGACCTCAATGACCCTACTTAGAGAGATATATAAATCCATTTGTGGTTCATTACACATTAGCAGGTTTTCCTTGTGTTCTCCGTGATAAATGATATTGCGGTAAAAGAAGCTAAATAGGCCTATTTAGAGAAATAATTCATCGCTGAATGAAAACTAAGAAGACTGGAGAATGGTATTTCTGAAAGACTCTG
>NC_142942.1:12485543-12523043 GCF_046866305.1 Octopus bimaculoides | reverse complement strand
ATTTGCGTTCTAGTTGTTATTAATTTAATTTTTGTTTTTGTCTTTTCATTTGATTTTTTTTTTTTCATTCATTTCTCTAGGGTGTACATTTAAAACAAAAATATACCATCAGAAGCGTGTGGAATGAAATTTAAGGAAATAACATATAATGCGCCTTTAAAGAAAAGAAGATACGTATATATATGCACACACAAACAAACACACACACACACACACACACACATAGTCACACGCACACACACATATATATATGTATGTGCGTATAAATATATGCATGTATGCATATGCATATATTTGTGTTTGTACAAAACTATGCGTATATATGTATGTGTTGTGTATACGCATACGCTCAATCATACAAAGACATATAAACTAGTGAATAGGAATTTGCTTCAAGCGTCGTGAAGAGTAAAAAATAAATAAATAAATAAATAAATAAGTAAAACCGGAAAGGCAAAGGCATTAAAGAAATAGTAAAAGAAAAGTAAAACAACATTAAAAAAAACATTTCAAGCATCAAACAAACAAACAGAAACAAAACAAAGACAAACATGAAATAGCGAACGAGCGGCAACATAAACATAAACATAATGGTAAATAATAAATAGAAATAACTATAGTATATATATATATATATATATATATATGACGTTGAAACGTTGATAGTATTTCTACTGCAGCAACAGTGACAATTTCAGCGGCAGCCCAGCTGATTGAAATACATGCAAAGAATTATCATAGCACCTGAATTTGCTCGACAAAAGCTTGCAGAAATAAAAGTAAAACCGAAAACGATTGGTAGTAGATCAAGATAGGAAGAGAAGGAGAAGAAGAAAGTAAGGAATTATTAAAGAACCGAAGCTGTATCTCATAAATAGTTTGGCAGGTAAGCAGATTAAAATCTTTGGCAAATGTTTGGCAAGGCAAGGTATGCTTGCGTTCTGTTTGCCTATATTAAAGAAGTCGTATTTTTATATAGATTTTTCTTATATATTTATTATTATTATTATTATTATTATTATTATTATTATTATTATTAATATTATTATTATTATTATTCCCTCCCTCCGTTGTAGCGGTAACAATCTACATCAGCGATACGGACATCACCAATTTAACGCCAACAGAATAAACTACGATTATGTGAGAACCGCGATAAATTGGAAGCAGCCACTGGCAGGGGTGGGTGCAAGTTGGCAGTGGTGGAGGAGGCGCAGGTGATTGTGATGGAAGCGGTGGAGCGAGTTTGTCGTGAGTGTGACACAGTGGTGGAAATAGATGTTTGGAGCTTTCCTTAGAAACCTATTTCGAGAAAAATCGCTTGATGGTACTTATTAATGACGACGATGATGATGATGATGATGAATTTGATGACGACGATGACGACAAAGACGACGATGACGATGATGACTATGGAAGTGGTGCTGATGATGATGATAGGAACGATGATAATAATGACGACGATGATGATGATGATGATGATGATGATGATGATGATGATGATGATGATGATGATGATGCCGACAATGCTGCAGCTGTTGCAGATGGTGATGATGTTGATGAGAATGATGATGATGATGACGATGGTGAATATGTTGGTAGAGAATTATGTTAAGATAATGATGATGATGATGATGAGGATGATGATGATGATGATGATGATGATGATGGTGATGATGATGATGATGATGATGATGATGATGATGATGATGACTACAACGACGACGACGATGATGATGTACAATGCTAATACAAATATGTAGCATAGCAGAAACACGCCGAGAATCGTCCACCAGCGATTGATGGTATTACTAGCCGCACACTTCGGTTTCCAGGCTTCGTCAGTAGCAAGTATCCATTGGCAACCGTAAGCTAATCAGCAGTTTTGGGCCGCCTTTCATCTTTACATATTCTTCAATGATAAAGGACTTCTCGTGTTGGTTCGGAATAAGATGTCTCTGAATAACAATTCATTAAATAATTCACCCAGCAGACGAAATCGAAGGAGGGTGAAGAGTTATATTCTCCAAGAAGAAAATAACTTCTTTTGTTTTTGTACTTTAATTTAACTTTCTTTTTTTTTTATTTTATTTATTTCTTTTTTTTTTTGTATTATGATTAAAACCATTTCTTACTTTCAGGCAACAAGAAAAAGTTCCAACGATAATTTGACTCGACTAGATCGGGTGGAGTTTTAGAGCAAACAAATTATCAAATATGAGCAACAGTAAGGCGCCAGGAAATCGGATCAAATTTTAACTCGACACATTTTCCTATCATAAATTCTATTTATGCTAATAAAGAATTATTGATGTCTTCTCGCGTCTTCTTTTTCGTACGATCTTCTATTCCACAATCTTATTTCAGGTTGAAGGTCCCACGGCCCACAACAGAAGCAGTCTAAAAGCCTGCCCAGACGACGACTATTTTGTTAGTATATGTATATATATTATTTGTATGTTAACATATATGTACATCCATACACACACACACACACACACACACATACACACACACACACACACATACATATATATATATATATATATATATATATTGTGCATATCTACATTTCATTTTTCCATCGATCATTTTCCATCTCTGTATATATGAGTATATATACGTATATGTAGGGATAGATAGATAGATAGATAGATAGATAGATACATAGATAGATGGATGGATGGATGGATGGATGGATGGATGGATACGAATATATACTTATATACATGTGTATGTAACATAGCCGTATACATATAGATAGTATATGTGCATATATGTGAGTATGGCTCTGAGGATGAGAGAGATAAAGTGTGTCAAGGAGTGTTTTTTCTGTTAGTGTAGGATTTCTGAGATTCCTCTTGCGAATCAAATTTTACCTTGAAATAGATTCATGTATATTTGCATTCTATGATATGTGAGTAAAAACATTGGATGAGCATTTCCCATCATGCTTCCATTTACCCAAATGACCGAACTACCTTGCTGCTTTAGGAGTGCGTTGATGCAAGCACTTTATCTTAGTTTGAGAGTTAGAAATATAAGCGTCAGCGAATGTATATAGTTAAGTCACTTTCATCCTGTTCTGCTAAATCGCATTAACTGTCATATCATCTGCGTATTGAAGTTCAATTAAAGATGTAGTCGTGATCCTTGGTTTCGAACGGAGTTCTCCAAGACTGAATAGTTTCAGTGGAATAAAATCTAGTGGAACAAAATCTAGATTTCAGGCGGTTCTTTGTCAGATTGAGTTCAAGAATAACTGAGTTCAAGATAGAAAACAAAGTAAAGTACATTATGTATACTTACCTATATCTGAATTTCACGTCAAAGTTTGTTAAACTAGGCTCACGTTTTGCACTGAGACGCTCGAATCCAGATACGCTGAAATGATGGAGTCCTCGCAAATGATACGTCGCTATTAGTGGTCGTTTATTCGTCAACCAATCACTCTTGTCCACACTGGTGCTACATTTTAACAAATTTCATGTACGTACAAGTGATAATTCTATAAGCTGGAGATATAACGGCAAAGATGTGTGAGGAACATGCCGTACATCTAATAGTAAAACACACAGATGAAGGTAAGCTTCCCCAAGCAGGCTGACTCTTAAGCTTGCTCACACGATATCAAATTTAATGGTTGAATGTAGTGCGTATTGTGGACATTTGTATATCCAAAGAATAGCTTTCTTCATGAAGTATGAAAGGCAATGCATAGAAAGAGGTCAAACGAAGAGATTCAGAGATGTACGTACATGAAATTTGTTAAAATGTAGCACCAGTGTGGACAAGAATGATTGGTTGACGAATAAACGACCACTAATAGCGACGTATCATTTGCGAGGACTCCATCATTTCAGCGTATCTGGATTCGAGCGTCTCAGTGCAAAACGTGAGCCTAGAACGCATTGCGAAAAATTCATTGCAGCTCCTCTTCCTACGTATTACAAGCAAAGCTTGACCTGCGATGAACTTGTTGATCCCTCATTGACCCTACATAGTCATATACAGACCCATAAAAGATTTTTTTTTCAACGGGTAATGGTCGTTGTTCCAGAGGGATCGCCAAAGTACGAAGAGAGAATATCTAATAAACACACGTCGACAACGAAATTTTGAATAACGAGTACAATTAGCAATTTGAGACTGTAAACATTGGAGTCTTGATTAGAAGGTTTAGGTGAGATATATATCTAGAAGGATGGGTCACTCGGTTAATTGTGTTGAAAGGATCAGCGCTAAAACAAAATTGATGTCAAAGTGAGTCAGCACAGAATTAACGTACAACTAATCAATTAGCCGCTTCAACATGCCTGGGTGTTTGAAAGCTAGGGGTCTAATGAGCCTTGAAAATATGCAATCCATGTTCTCCCGATTAGATACTATTCTGACAATACTGGACACAGAATCTGTAATAACAGGGGAAAACCCGTGAACGGATTAGCGATGAAGAAGAACAGAAAGGAAATTTCAGAGACGATTAGGAAAATGAGTGGGTAAGGGGAATTAACTGGTGGAGACAGTTCAGAATAGTCAATACAGTTCAGATTAGTCAAGATTGTTTAGTTTGGGTGAAGTAATGAATAATATATTAGTTTATATTCTGTTTCTATGCAAAAGGTTACGTCGCTATTTTATTCATTTATGTTTATATAATAGCTCTATCTTGGACTAACCATGTCATTTTCGTATATTCACTTTCGTCCTGTTTACTTTTCTAATCTATCTGGTTTCTGTGTTGATTGTATTTATTTTTCCTTTTTTTTTTTTTTTTTTTTTTTTTGGCGAATATGATTACTTGATCTTGGGGTTAGATTATATCGTGTTACTGTTTCACTGCAACAGTTATTATAATATAAATATAATTTAAAAAATACATTGAGAGACAGGAATTTTTACTGACAAATACATACAAACTTCTTTCGTATGTCTCGCTCTATATAAGTATATGTACGGATAGAAGTGGCTAAGTGTGTGTATTTATATTTGTACGTATGTATATATATATATATATATATATGTGTGTGTGTGTGTGTGTGTGTGTGTGTGGTGTATATATGTATGTATATATATGTATGTATATATATGTATATGTATGTATAAATGTATATTTCTATGTATGCATGTATGTCTATCTACCAATATATATATATATATATATATATATATATATATATATATACTTACACACGTGTGGGGGTGGGGTGGGGGTGTATTTCTATATTTACCATTAATTTACTAATGTTTCGATCATAGTACTAACCAGTTCCTGCATGAAACCAGACTCTGTTCTTCACTTCATTACGTAACTTTCCGCCGATTTGAAATGAAAACACGTAATAGTCATAAGAAAGAGTGGGAAGTGAGTGCTAAATGTCTCCAGACAGGAGACCCTGCCCACGCAAGTGTTTTGTACCGCACTTTCTTACAGTCAAAGAGAACGCAGCCACATCCAGGTTATGACACCTGGGTGCCCTTCTGCTCTCATTTTTCAGTTCATTTGGATATCGGAGACTTGTGCATACAAATAGTATATACTTATCTATCACATTCTTTTCTTTCCTTCTGTTCTACGAAATTTCTCCTTCACTCTATCTCTGCTGGTGTGGTGGTGTGATAAAAAAACTTGCTTCTTATCACATAGTTTCCGGTTCAGTCCTAAAGTGTGGCACATTGCACAAGTATTTTCCTCTATAACTTCGAGCAGACCAAAACCTTGTGAGTGGAATTGGTATATATATATATATATATATATATATATATATATATATAGTCATTAGACTGTGGTCATACTGGAGTACAGCCTTGAAGAGGTTTTAGTCGGACAAATCGACCTCAGTATTTATTTCTTAAGCCTTGTACTTATTCTAACGGTTTCTTTTACATAACCGGTAAGTTACATAAACACACGAACACATAGATACATACATACGCTCACGTACACAAACAAACCCACACACATACATACATACATACATACATTCTCACACATATATATATATATATATATGTAAGTATATATATATATACATATATATATATATATATATGGAGAGAGAGAGAGAGAGAGAGAGAGAGACAACAGGCTTCTTTCAGTTTCCATGTATCAAATCCACAACACAAATAGAGGAAATTTCGTCAAATGTGCCACGCAGTGGGAATGAAACCGGAAGCATGTGGTAGGGAAGCAGCACTCTTACCACACAGTCACCCCTGCGCCTATACCTATTTCTGTATGTGAGTGTGTGCGTGTGTATGTGTATAGATATTTATATGTATGTATATATGGACGTATGTATGTATATATATATATATATATATATATATATATATATATATATATATATATATATATATATATATATATATATATATATATATATATATATATATATGTATGTATGTATGTATATATATATATATATATATATATATATATATATATATATATATATATATATATATATATATATATATATATATATATATATATATATATATACATGGGAAATTTGACTGGTAAAGTTTTCCTTTAAAGGAAGATAATCGGAGAGGCAAAGGCATAAAAGAAATAATAAATGAAAAGAAGAACATTAACAAAACATTTCAAATACCAAACAAGCATAAACAAAGCAATTGCTGAATGGCTTTATCCGGTATCCAATCTGGGGCTCACCGCTGGAATAGCGACAACATAAACATAAACGTAATGGTAAATGATAAATAAAAATGAATATAAAAATGTATAAGTTTGAAACGTTGATAGTAATTCTACTGCAACAACAGTAACAACATCAGTGATACAAGTCTCGATTCCTGGTGCGGGCGACGCGTTACGCTCTTGAGCAGAACACTTCATTTCACGTTGCCCCAGTGCTCTCATCTGGCAAAAATGTGTAATCCTGTGCTAGACCGTCCCGGTCGGGAAGTTATACGTCAATGAAACCGGTATGACACGGGAAGGTAATTTTACCTTTACTTTTACCAGTCCAATGACAGAAAGCAGTATAGGATGAAAGATAAAAGATGAAAATATACATACATGCATACACCTATAAGAACCCATTAACAACCCAATATGAGATCGATATACACATGTGTTGCGTGCATCTGCAAATGGCTTTGTTTTGGATTGAGTTGGAAAAGGTGTTTGTGCGCGCTGGTGTGTACGTGAAGCATGTGTAATTCTTTAGTTCAACTACATTTCACCGGAGCTTTTATTATCGTCTCTTTGAAGATGAACAGCGGTGAGCCCCAGGATGGACACCGGGAGTAGGGAACCAAAGAGCTACTCCATCACTGAAAATTTTTTGGTAATATTTCAGGTATTAATACGACTAAGTTACGGCTTAAAGAGCCGATTATATTTGTAATATTCCTTTTTTTTTTTTTTTATCACTGGATAAAGCCATTCAGCAATTAACAATAGTGTTTTGAGAAACGAAAAAAACCCCTAAATATTTGTTCAGCTAATAGGATAATTTATGGAAAGCTTAAACACATTTCAAGAATTATTTTAATGAGTTCAGAAATGCGGAATCCTCATAACTAACCACGATCTATTTTGTGTGCGTCTATGCGTGTGTACGTGTACGTGTGTGTGTGTGTGTGTAAGTATATGTGTGCGTGTGCGTATGTGTGTGTGTGTGTGTGCGTGCGTGCGTGTTTGTGTTTCAAACAAACAGATTTATTATTTTTCAAGTCACCCTACACTGTTCGCTAGGTCATTGTATCTTCCCGGTGTCGTTGTGCCCCGCAAAAGAAGACTTGATAAGCTTTGTATTACTGAAAGGTTTCGTACCAGGTGGTACTGTAACTGACAAACTACCTGCAATGTATTCGCCAAGCGATACATATATATGGGGAAATGACATCCGATTTTTCTTTATTTTCTCTGGTTCGCAAGACTCTCGATGTGGACTCATTTGAAACACTGATTGTGTTGCCTTTACGGATGGTCATTATATAAATAATACGCACCGGATCTGTTTCGTTTCATTATTATTATTAGTCATTTTTAAGGTGGTGAGCTGACAGAATCGTTAGCACTTTGGACGAAATGCTTAGCGGTATTTCGCCGGTCACTACGTTCTGAGTCTAAATTCCGCCGAGGTTCACTTTGCTTTCCATCCTTTCCGGTTTCATAAATTAAATACCAGTGAAACACTGGGGTCAATGAAATCGAGTGGTGCCCTGCCCCAAATTTAAGGCTTTCTACCTTTAGTAGACAATATTATTACTCATTTCGTTAACATTTAACTGAATAACTGATTGTTTACCTAGGTGATTTTTTGAACACACGATTAATCACTCAGTTTATTAGTAAATTGTTTAATGTTAGCGCATTTACTACTACTGATAAAAGAAGTGAAATAGAACCAGTGTGTGTATTAATAATTGGTTTAATGGCCCTCTCAAAATGCAACAATGTTATGAGATTTGTTGAAAAGAAAACAGAGCTTGCTAATGTTTTATAAATACAAGGAATAGTTTTTCTCACACGTATTACATATCTAGTTCATCGTAAAACAATCATAATGAGGCTCTTTGAATAAGATGAACGAATAAGGTTAACTTTAAATAAGTTCTTCCTTCCTCCTTCCCGAGTCATATAGACTCATAGGGCCGGTTTCTCTGAATTTGTGGTGAATATATTCCCCACCTGGGCAGGGCGCCGCTCCGTCGCACCATTACTCATTTTTGCAATCTGAGTGGACAGGAGCAACGTGAAATGAAGTGTTGTACTCAAGAATACAATGTGTTACCTGGTCCAGGAACTGAAACCACAATCTTACAATTATGAGTCCAACATCCCTAACCATTAAGCCACAGGCCTCCACTTTTGAATAAGCTAACGAAAAACAATTCTCTCTGCGAAAATGAAGTTCAAACTTATTATTTAGCCAAATACGGAGATTACCTTAGGTCTAACAGTCTAAGAGTATATCTCTAGGTTAACTAGAATGGTTAAACGCATGGCTTGGAAATAATGTGCAGCATTTGTAACATTAAAAAGACATTTACAGTGCTACCAATGAGTTATTATTTAATTTTAATGTTTCAGTCATTGGACTTCAGCCAATGATAACCCGAAGGTGCATGGTTCTGTGGTTACAGTGTCAGGCTCACAATGATGCGGTAGTGATTGTGAGCATGATTGTGAGGCTGACACCTGATGAAGACTGGAGGGTATATCAGCCGAAACGTTGTGTTAACAACAAACAAGATGAGGACAAATATCCGTTAAATGTGAATAATGTAAATAATGTACATAATTCCTCTTCTATTAAATATAGAACTGCAATGTTATCCTGCCTCCTCGCTTTTATGGTTCTGCTTGCTTGCCTATTTTATCTTGACTTGTGTCTTGGTTTGGCTAACTCTTTGCACAAGGCATGTAATTAGTCCGTAGCCTCCTTATAGGTTCTCAATAATTGAAATCTATTTTATTATGACGACAGTCATTATCATACTTCTAATCATAAGCAATCAATCAACAGCAGCACCACGACCACCTCTACCACCACCACCACTATTATTATCATCATCTACATTATCATCGTCAACATCATCAACATCATCATCACCATAAACGTCATGATTAGCGACAGCATCAGCATTACTTTTAGCTCGCTCTTTTACCTGCTTGTCTTTCTCTCACTCTTCCTCCTCCATCTTCTCTACCTCTTCCCCTCCATCATCATCACTGTCATCATCATCATCACCATCGTCATTATCATCATCATCATCATCGTCATCATCATCATCATGACCAACATCATCATCAAATTCATCGGCATTATTCTCACCGTCTTCATCATCAGCATCATGGTCAACATCATTATCATCGACATGATCATCATCAACATGATCATCATCATTATCATCATCAACATGATCATCATCATCATCATCATCATCATTATCATTGTCATAGATACATTATAATCAACATCAGCTTCAACATCGTCATGACCATCATCATCATCATCATCATCATCATCATCATCGTCATCAACATCATCAGCATCATCATCCCCATCTTCACCATCAGCATCATCATCACCATCACCATCATCATAATCATCATCCTCATCATCACCATCATCATCAGGCATCGTCATCATCAACACTTTTACATTCGTTAACCTTACTGCAAAGTATGTCCATGCTGGAATTAAACGCAATGTCTTCCGATTAAAACTGGCTATTTTAATTTTGTTCGTAAATTTAGCTCCAAACACAAACCAAACGATATCAAAAAACAAAAAAAAAAAAATACAGAAAGAAGGAAAAAGAAACAGTTGACAACACAGCATAACACAGCAGAGCACTAAATTGCAATTTATTGGAGAAAGATTTATTTTGCAGATGTAACAACATTTTAGCTGTTGTATTGTCAAATTTTACTGTTATTTTATTATGCTTTTTCACTGTAAAAAATATCATCATTATTATTATTATTATTATTATTATTATTATTATTATTATTATTATTATTATTATCATTAGTTTATTATTGTTGTTCCTGCTGATCTTGTTGTTACTGTTATTATTATTATTGTTATTATTTTTATTTTTATTTTCATTATAATTATTATTATTATTATTATTATTATTGTTGTTGTTGTTGTTGTTGTTGTTGTTGTTGTTGTTGCTTTTATTATTATCATTATCATTAGTTTATCATTGTTGTTCCTGCTGTTTTTGTTGTTAATATTTTTATTATTATTATTATTATTATTATTATTATTATTATTATTATTATTATTATTATTTCATTATTGCTGTTGTTGTTGTGTCTGTTGTTTTTGTTATAATCTATTATCATTATCATCATCATCATCATCATCATTATTATTATTATCATTATCATTATTATTATTATTATCATTATTATTATTATTATTATTATTATTATTATTATTATTATTATTATTATTAGAATTCTTAATTCTTAAATTATTTGCTCTCTTTCTTTGTATATGGCGGATATTTATATCGCTCTAAATTTCAGACTAGTTGACTTTTGACTTAAACGTACATTATTTAAAACTTTAACTGCGTTTTAGAATAAATACTTATATGTATTTCATTACATGATTAATTACTAGACGTGTCAAAACACACCAATATATTTCTATCAGCGCATTTAAGTTGTTTTTATGTAGATTTATTTCTGTTGCACAGAAATATTAACGCAACAGTGTATATACATGCGCACACTCATACATACATACGCAAACACATAGACACACTCAGACACATACATACACACACACTCATACACATAACTATATACATATCTAAATTGCTTGATGTGCGTGAGTGTTTACATATGCATATCTTCTTATATATGTATATATGTATATATATATATATATATATATATATATATATATATATATATATATATATATATATATATATATATATATATATACATGTATATACATATATAGATGTGTGTGTGTGTGTGTGTGTGTGTGTGTGCAAACAAACAAACTTAGATAATACTTATTTATGTAAGTATATAACTAAATATATGTAGAACATTTATGCAAATTACAGTTATATATGTGTGTGTATATATATATATATGTGTGTGTGTGTGCGTTTGTGTGTGTGTGTGCATCTGTATTATGCAAATAATCATAAATATGCATATATTTCAATTTATATAGATATGTACGGTGACTGCCATGCATGAATTTCTACATAAGTGTATCAACACATATATTTGTATTCATATATACGTATTCATACATATGTATGAATTTCTGTGTGTATGTGTGTGTGTGTGTGTATGTGTATAGATAGAGACATGGATTGATAGATAGATAGATAGATAGATAGATAGATAGATAGATAGATAGATAGATAGATAGATATAGATATAGATTCTTATATATATATATATATATATATATACATATATAAGTAGACATAAATGTGAATACATATATCGAATTATATGTATACATACACATACATACACGCATATATATATGTATGTATATATAAGTTTACATATATATATATATACACATGCAAAATGCATATACGAACATATCTATGCGTGTATTTATGCAGATGTATTTTCGTATGCTTGTGTGCTTTTGTGCGTGTGTGCATGTGGTGTGTGCGTGTGATTGTGTCTGTGTGCGCGTGTATTACATATTTATGTAAAAACATGAAGAAATATTTACAGTGTAAACAAGAAGGAAAAGAGTACTGTACACTGGAAGGAAAATGTCAAACTCTATTAAAATTGAAATTTGAAATTTCAGGACTCTGCGTTTCACGTCTTCGATCCTCTCGCTAAGTTTGAGCAACGACACAAGTAAGTGTTAATAAGAATATCTAGATAATGGAATCAAAACAAATATAAAGCATTTTATTGCACGCATCCGCAGAGAATACTGTTGATTTGATATATTTGCTAAAAGAATAACAAATATCTAATTCAAACAGAAGTAATTTATATATATATGTGTGTGTGTGTGTGTGTGTGTGTGTGTTTGTGTGTGTGTGTGTGTTTGTTTGTGTGTGTGTGTGTGTTTGTGTGTGTGTGTGTGTGTGTATCTATGTATGTATATATAATGGTATAATTCACTCATACTGATTGTAGATCTTTTAAGCCATAAACAAGAATAATATTTTCGTTCACGTTCAAATAAAAATCACGAGATGAGTAAGAGAGTAAATGGGTAATAGAATATGCAGTGAGACAAAAAAATCGTTAACTCTCAAAATGCTATCGGAACTAAGTTACCATTCATAAAATAACCAACGAAAAGGGAAGAGATGGGTAAAGAACAAACACAAGAATTAAGTGAAAATGAACGCTAAGATAATATAATCTTTTGCTACGTCCCGTTTACAATTTCTTATTGCAGATCCCTCCTCAGAAGATTATACACTAAATATTTTGCACAATGCAGGCATTTGCAATGAATCTTGTGCGCCTGTATATATATATATATATATATATATATATATTGTTGTACTTGGGGATGGTCATATTGCCAGTTTAGCCAATAAAAACACACGCACTGTATATTTGGTGTTAATTTTCTTTTTTTTTTTTTTCAGCTTTATATTACATTAATCTTAATCTTAATCTTATTTCGGCCAGAGTTCTTTCGTCACACTTCTGTGACCTCATCAGTGGTCCTTTGTTTCCTTCTTCTTTCTTATGTGTGTCTCACCTTGCTAACTATCAGCCATTTTGTATTTTTTATATATATATATATGAATGTATATGCGTATATGTATATGTATTTATACATACATAGATAGATATATGTATATATGCATATATATATATGTGACCTCATCAGTGGTCCTTTGTTTCCTTCTTCTTTCTTCTGTGTGTCTCACCTTGCTAACTATCAGCCATTTTGTATTTTGTATATATATATATATGAATGTATATGCGTATATGTATATGTATTTATACATACATAGATAGATATATGTATATATGCATATATATATATATATATATATATATATATATATATATATATATACATATATATATATATATATATATATATATATATATATATATATATATATATATATATATATATATATATATATATATATATATATATATATATATATATATATATATATATATATATGTATGTATGTATGTATTCGTATATAAACGATAGCAGAAGTGCCTATTAAATGGTAAAAAGAGATAAATTTCAATAGAGAGGTAGGGAGAGTGAGTGAGGAAATTAAGGTTTGGCATTAAGGATAAAATAAGGTATATAAGGATATAGTGTATAAGAAGATATATATATATATATATATATATATATATATATATATATATATATATATATATATATATATATATATATATATATATATGAGAAAGAGCACACACATATCATTCATGATTAGTGATTATGTTTAAGTGTATTTAGTGAAGTAAATTTAAGAATTTAGATTGTTTCTGCTCTCACCCTGCTTACAAGATCACACGAAAACAAGAATAGAACAAATCATATTAAAATCGTCGCCATATGTTACTCCAAATTTTCGAAGGTTTCTTGAGAATCCTCATGAAATTTGCTTGTTATAGTTGCCTTTACAACGTAGATATAACATTTATAATTCATACAGTCTCAATGCCGACTTTTTGTCAAGAGCCTTCACTGAGTTCTATTTCGCTACATTATAGCAAATAACTAGCAAGGAAGTTTCCATTTAAATATTTAATAGATCACTTACTACAGTTTAGACAATCAAGAGTGCATTCGCTGGCCGCTTAATATTGTTTCATTGATAAGTTGTATTAATTGACGTAACTGGCAACATTTTTGCAATAAATGTAGAGGCTAGAATATATCTTAATTCACATAAGAAATTCTTTGGCTATGTTTGAATGAACATTCCACCTAGAAGCTGCATTATACCACAGAGTATTCATATATCTCTCTCTGAGATTGGAAACTAAATGTTTTGATATATAGCGTATTTTATCGAAAATCCACTATACTTTGTTATAAAATACAATAGATTTCATGAGAGTATATACATCAGAGAAAAACCATGATGTACGTCAGTTAATAATAGACACAAAACTTGGGATAATATATAATAGTTGATTGAAACATTTATTAATATAAAATAATCTCTCGTTAGGCGTATGTTAATGGAAAATTTAATTAGCGTCTAAATTCAATTCTATGTCTAGAAAATTAATTTTTGAAAGGTTACTCTCAACAGTAATAAAATTATCTGTGGAAAATGAAAATCGTGACTATTAGTATTTCACAAGCAAAATAATCCATCATTACCGTTAATCCCTCCACCCAAAATGAAGACTTTTTCAAACAATAAATTTAAAGTATAGAAAGAAGGATTCCACACACATCGCCCTAGTCAAGCTAACCTATATTTACATCATTCAAACGCTGTATTCTCTTTTTTTAGTCAAGCTGCATTTTCAGAAAGACGTGAGATCTTCCAGTAAAGAGAATATTCTTACAAACGGAGGATATAGCTTGCAACATTTGTGCCTTGGTGACAGAGTTAAAATCCACAATATTGAACAGAAAATTAAACCACACTTGTTTTCATATTACGATTTCATTTCATCACCAACAATCTGTTAAAGACCTTGTGTAAATAGGGAACAGTTTTTATTTCAAACATGTTATGTTAAAGGTACATATGTTGTTATTATGATTTTATTATAAATTTGTAATTGATTTTAAATCGATTACTCCCTTATTTTTGAGAAATTCACGGCATTAAGTAAGAAAGGAAGTTGTAATATTTGATTCACGATGACTTGCAGCTGTTGTGTTTAGTACTAAAAAGATAGAAAATACACAATATCAGTTTAGTTACAACCTATATCTTTGTTTGAAAAAATATAGTGATGAGTTTATAAAATAATGCTTTGGTTATGATGCTTGCTGGTGGAAGTTTATTTCATTGGGTAACTACAGTATAGACTGTGTCTTGTATTTGTGGGTTGTTTTGTTTAGCTTTTATTATTGAATTGACACTGTCTAGCGTAGGATGCGGGTTGTTCTTCGGAGGGCTATTATTATTATTATTATTACTGTTGTGGTTATTATCATTCCTGACATACTGAGCTTGTTGCAAGAAGTGTATGTTGTTTTCTGGATGTACTGTGTTTTCATTTTTATGCCTTACATTTCCAACTCCCTCTTATCTTCTTCGCTCGCTCTTACTAGGGCACCAGCAACTATTGCCATGATATACACCTTTTCCACTGTCGTTTTTGTTATTCCTATTATTATTGTTGCTATTAATGGGCTTTTTTTCCTTCACCGTTTTCCACGACCCAACTGCACTTAAGATAGGATATTTATCGAGCTTATTATTTTGTTTCTTTTTTTCCCTACGATTTTCTACGTTATTTGTCTCATTATATATGCTAGTGTAATGCGGTGCCCTATATATCTTCTTTGCTGCGAATGTGTGTTTAATGCATATATCTGCACAAATGTAACAAATGCCTTCTTAGAGTACGCAACAGTTCTCTCTCTCTCTCTCTCTCTCTCTCTCTCTCTCTCTCTCTCTCTCTCTCTCTCTGCATATATATACACATATATATATATATATATATATATATATATATATATAGCATTCAATTCTTTCCAAGATGGTGGATCTGACAAAATGATTGATCACATATTTACAGATGAGTGTCCTTATAATACTGGTCAATACTGGGTTGGGGCTACAGGCGAAAAGGCTAACTGGTATTAGAGAGGCAGATCAAAGGTTTTTGCAGGTCATTCTTTCTCTAGATGTCTTTTCTTCTCTGTTCTTTCTTCCCCATTATTTTTTTTTTCATCTGAGAGGACTTTTCTATACACCATTATTTCTAATGTTAGAATTAGTTCACAAACTTGCTGAGAATAACACGTAATCATTATTGCGATGCCAAGTTTTCCATAGAGTCTAGTAGTAGTAGTCGCAGCAGTAGCAGTAGCAGTAGCAGCAGCAGCAGCAGCAGCAGCAGCAGTAGTAGTAGTAGTAGTAGTAGTAGTAGTAGTAGTAGTAGTAGTAGTAGTAGTAGTGGTGGTGGTGGTGGTGGTGGTAGTAGTAGTAGTAGTAGTAGTAGTAGTAGTAGTAGTAGTAGTAGTAGTCCTTTCTCCTATAGGAACAATGCCTGAAATTTGTGGGGACGGGATTTCGCTAAAGATATTGGAACGCAGATTAGAACGCAGTTCGAGGTAAACAAGTTCACAGTACTAATTATGAAGAGAGGCCGGAAGGTTAAAAACCTGATGGTATAAAATTACCACAGGATGACAACATCATTAGAATAATGAGGGTTACAAATACCTAGGCGTGCTGCAAAGCGTCAGGATAATTAAAGGAGGAACGCGAGAGGGAATTTCGATAAAGAGTACATGAAACAAATTAGGAATGTGCTCGAAACAAAACTAAATGGAGGGAATATCATTAAAGGCCATGACTACATAGGCTATTCCCGTGTTCAGGTAATCTGCTCTCTTTCTGAAACGGACAAACGTTGAGCTATAGAACTTGGAAAGAAGTAATAGAAAGTGGCTCACGATGCACAACTCATTCCACGCTCAAAGCAATGCCGGCCGACTCTACCTAACAGGAGAGGAAGGTGGCAGAGGATTGCAAAACGCAGAAGACCCTGGAGAATATTGCGATACTGGATCTGGAAAGTTGTGCTATGCAGAGTAAATAAAGAGCAATATCCTCGGCCACAGATACCTAAGAAAATGACTGAAACATTAGGACAATTCAAAGAGGGAAATGAAAACTACTGAACAGACAGACAACTGAAAAAGAAAAGGAACTACGAGACTAATTAATGCAACGAACTGAGAATGTTCGAAGTGAGGATCGCTGGGTTTGGTTGACGGATATAATAATAATAATAATAATAATAATAATAATAATAATAATAATAATAATAATAATAATAATAATAATGATAATAATAATAATAATAATAATAATAATAAACGATGGCAAGAAAAGCCCCTACATGGTAAATACTGGGCTAAACTAAATGCGAAAGAAATAGACAGAGAAAAATCCCAGCAATGGCTGAGAAGCTCAGGACTCAAAGGAGAGACTGAAGGATTTATAATTGCTGCACAAGACCAAAGCCTCCCCACCAGAAATTACCAAAAACACATAATGAAAAGAAATATAACAAGTAACTGTAGAATATGTGGAGATCGACAAGAAACAATAAATCATATTATCTCTGGCTGCCCAGTCCTGGCTAAGAAGGAATATATTCACAGACACGACAGAGCTGGGACCTATATACACTGGAAGCTATGCCAACATTATGGAATAGCAACAGAAAAAAGTTGGTATAAACACACGCCAGAAAAGGTCACAGAAAACGAGAAAGCAACCATACTCTGGGATATGCCAATACACACAGATAGAGAAATTAAGGCAAATAGACCAGATATAGTTGTCAAAGATCATGAAGAAAAAAAATGCTTTCTAATTGATGTATCAATACCAGCAGATGACAACGTTTCTCTAAAAGAAATGGAAAAACTTTCAAAATACAAAGACCTGGAAATAGAGATAACTCGAATGTGGAATCTAAAAACAGAAATAATTCCTATCATAGTAGGTGCCTTAGGTATAATAAAAAATATTCAGACAAATACATAACAAAAACACCAGGACTTACAAATATATATAACATACAGAAAATTGCACTACTGGGTACTGCACACATTCTACGCAAAACACTTTCAATACAGTAACCATAAGAGCATCACAGCAAACCACAGCACATACCCAAGGCGCACAGAGCTGCGCTCGGTAGTGAAGTGAAAGCACGTTATAAAAATAAAACTACTGAATAATAATAATAATAATAATAATAATAATAATAATAATAATAATAATAATAATAATAATAATAATAATAATAATAATAATGATAATAATAATAATATTAATAATAATTATAATAATAACGTAGCAAAATACCGTTAAGCGTTTCGTCCAGCGTGCTAACGATTCTGCCAGCTCGCCGCCTTACGGACTACAATGATATCAAAAGGATTCTTGAATATTGTCTTAATAGGAAAATACATCTCTCATTAACCTGGGCAGACTAAGCGAAGGCCTTTAATAGTCTTCTTCACGGGTAGATAAAAGAATATTTGGAGATGTTCAAAATTTCACTAGTAATCAATAATGTTGTATGTCACACCATGGAACTCTGGAAAACGGCATTAATTCTCAACACTCTCACGACAAATATAAACGCTAGACAACCAATCTTAAAATATGTTAAAGCTTCATAATGTACTTCAGTAGCAATAATGCGCAAACACTGTAGATCCGATAAAAACAACACAGACAGCTTAGAACCCGGATGCAATTTCAAATCTACTCAAAGTCGTCTACATACAGTCGTCAAAATAGTGTGTAGCTTAAGTAATAGGATTAGTTCAATTATTAAATCCCAACCAGGGTTCAAATGTTGTTTCCTGTACGACATATTCATCATTAACAATGGTGAAGGAAAACGAATTTCTATAGAATATTTCTGAAAGCATGTGTCGAAGTAAATCTTATCGACTGCAATAAACAAAGTTACATTACACAATCTGGTTTTCATATGAATGAAAAAAACAAAAAAACAAGATGGTTCCGACTAGGGTTGCCTTTGATTACGACTCGTCTCAATTGCAATTGACCTGGGATTCAACAGCAACAACGACTATAACACAACATAACAAAGCTATGCACTTTATAGTTTTGAGTGCATTTCTTACCGAGGACAAACAATAAACTCAGAAAAATGCAATATTGTACTATAGGAAGAAAATAAAATACAAACGTTGAGTATATTATGTCAAGATTCCGCTTAAGTGTTAAGTTGTAATCCAAACACTTAAACGTAAAAACGTAATGCCGTAAACGATCGATTCCTTGAACAATTGCCATCATACTGAAATCGTACTTGTAAACACCTTTTGTTATATATATATATATATATATATATATATATATATATATATACATATGCGTGTATGTGTGTGTGTGTATATATATATATAAATGTATGTATGTGTATACAGTCGTTGCCTGTGCTTTACATTGTTATACTTTAAATATTTCAACAAGCATTACAACACTATCAATATACCTTTGTGTGCTTAGATCGAGCTTTTTATTCTCTCGTGGCTCACGATACCGTAAGCATCTTAATTTTGAATCTAGCCATCTATGCTTTTTTCCATAAGCTTCGAACGAAACGAACACAATTCCCCCATCATGTATGACTTCTAAAGGTTGCTATTACCGGATCCAGGAAATGAAGTTTCCTCAATAAAGAACGGAACGAATTAAATTCCCAAAAGTGACATTTTTACAAGCCGGACTTATAATGAACAACTCTCTACAAATAGTTCTGTTGGGTTTCGGTAATAAAGAACCAAACGAAATTTACAGTAACTTCAATGCAGTTTATGGACCATAAAATCGAAATCATTATGGAATAGACACTCTGCTTCTCCATAGAAATACTGTCATCAAAGACATATAACTAAAGAATTTTAAGCTTTACAATATGTGCTTAGTCTTTTTTTTTTCTTTTCTTTGTTGTTGTTCTAACTGTCTGTTCTTTATGCCTTTCCTACATGTCTCATATATGATTATTTCCTTGCAGTGTAGATAGCAATAACTACAATATTCCTATCAATCAATTCTTGGTAAAGCTTTTTTTGTGTGTGTATGTATGTGTTTCTTCAGTATAAATTTTGAACCTAACTAAACTTAGGAAATAATAGGAATCATAAAAGACGTTTCCCAGAAAATCTTCAATGACATTCAAGTAAATGACATCTATGATAAAATCTCCGCTTTACCAATACCTTGTAAGCACGTTGCCGCCATTCTTTTGAAGAGGGGCAAATCAATGGGAAAGAAAGAAAAGAAAATAAAGAAAAAGTAATACAGCAAATAAAACGAAGAATAAAAATGGAAGCTCAACTACATTTGTCATTTAGGAGAAACGAAGGATTTGCAGTCATTAATGAACCATCATAACGCCAATCATATTAGATGTGGCGTTTGAAATTGCTTTCCCCCCCCCCCCCCCAGATATGTCCGGCTTTCCTGATTGACGTTCTAATCAGAATTTGCAAAAAGATCTTTAAAGATGGCGACACTGTTACGTCTCTTAGCGAACCTCATTGACCAAAGAAATATCGCTCGCAGAATCAAGAGAGGATAGCAGCATCAACTGTGGCGGCAGTAACTGATTCCAAGTGAATGAAACACAAATACCCATATGAGTTGAAAGTTATGAAAACAAAAAAAAAGATGAATTAGTAAAGACATAGACACAATTTTAAGGGGTTTCTCCCATAATGATTGTATCGTTTTGTTAAACAAAGGTTTATTTGTGCATTTATTTCTGTAATTCTGTTTCTTCTTTGTGCTTTATTTATTCCTATTTTGAGTTGGTATCATTTACTTAAGCATTTTACATCCCATTTATGAAAATGTAAGACGATAGCCTAGCCATAGCATGAGACAAATGACTAATGGTTATCAAACTGTAGACCTTCTCGTTATTTAGTATCAAACGTACGTTTGCTGTTATTTATATTATTATTGTTTTCCTTTCTGCGTTGTATCTTTTACGACAAACTTATTAGCCGAACTACGCTTCTTTAACCAATAGAGCATATGTAGGAACCTATATGTGGTCGCTCGAACTGCTGGAAATAGTAGCTAGATGTCGCTCTCCCAAATCAATTCCTGTCATGGAAGAAGACATAGATATCTATAAAAAACAGTTTTGGTCTGCTCTGCCAGGGTTAGTTTAACAATAACAACAACGATAATGATTTGTTTATTTAATGTTGTTTTGATGTACTACTCAGTCGATGTCCATTTCTTTGATTTTTCTCTTTGTCATATTTTTCTCTTTGTCACCGACACCTATTCTTTCAAGCTTCCTAGAAATTGTTCTTCATTTAGGTATAAGAACTAAGAACTGTTAGGGAATCGTTGGTTACATCAACTCCAATACTTGACAAGTGGGTCATTTTATGGACCCCAAAAGGCTGAAAGGCGAAAATGACATGCAGGAGATTTGACCTCAAAGCGTAAATCTTACAAATAATTGTTTATAAACGCCTTCAAGGAATGGTGGGAGTTAGCTGGTACTGTTGACCCTAGTATCTAAATTCTCATTAAATTTATCGATCATGGAGGGATGAAATGTAAATTGACCTCGGTATTTGAATGTATTGCGTCGGAAGAAATATATTTTCTACTATAGACACGGGGCCTGGAATTACTAGAAAGGGGGTTTGTCGATCACATCGACCTCACTGATCAACTGGTACTTATTTTATCGACCCCGATATAATGAAAGGCAAAGTCGACCTGAGTGGAATTTGAAGTCACAACGTAAAGACTGACGAAGTGCCGTTAAACATTTTGTTCGGTGTGCTAATGGTTCTGCCTGCCTGCCGCATTAGAACCGGAAAAAATATCGTAAGTGCAGCAAAAATTCTATTAATACGCTGCCTTGCCAATCTTCATAGTAACGATAGGTTTCTGGTCTAGGCACAACGCCAGCAATTTATGGAGAGGTGTTAGTCGGTATCATTGACTGGAGTACTTGACTGGAGAGTATTTTATCGACCTCGAAAGGTTGAAAAACAAAATGGCCTGAGCGAGAACTGAACTCAGATTATAAAGAGGCGGAAGAAATGCCGCTAAGCATTTACGCTCGCGTTCTAACACATCTACCAACTCAAAGTCTTACGTCTGGTATTAATCCCTTCTACTATAAACACAAGGCCTGAAATGTTTTAGGGGAGGGGATTAGATGATTACATCGACCTTACTGCTTCACAGGTACTTATTTTATCAACCCTGAAATGACGAAAGACATTGTCACCTCGACAAAATTTGAATTCGAAACGCCAAGACGGATGAAATGTCGC
The DNA here is from genome assembly GCF_046866305.1 of Octopus bimaculoides. NCBI lineage: Eukaryota > Metazoa > Mollusca > Cephalopoda > Octopoda > Octopodidae > Octopus > Octopus bimaculoides. The sequence goes on along the minus strand of NC_142942.1, from coordinate 12,500,544 downwards.
TCAGTGACACTTCGTCCGGCATGCTTACGATATTGCCAGCTCCCTTCTGTTGTTACTGCTCGCAATAATGCTTTCAAATTTTGGCTCAAAACCAGCAATTTCGGGAGAAGAAGTAAGCCGATTACATCGTTTGTGTTCCAAACAACAACTTAATAATCCACAGGAGAATTCTCTGTAATTTTTTTAATTAATTGAAAGAAAATTAAAATTAATGCATTTCATAGAAAATTTTGTAACAAACAGGGTTAAAAGGTAATTACATGAAAAGAATAGACGCGGCATCGTTAAATGTTTTTCCTCGCAATCAGGAGATGCTGGTTCCATCCCACTGCATAACATCTCTGCGAAATTCATACTGAGAGAGAATTGAACTAAGAATGTTACACTTTTACTCTTTTACTTGTTTCAGTAATTTTACTGTGGCCATGCTGGAGCACCGCCTTTTTAGTCGAGCAAATCGACCTCAGGACTTATTCTTTGGAAGCCTAGTATTTATTCTATCGGTCTCTTTTGCCGAACCGCTAAGTTACGGGGACGTAAACACACCAGCATCGGTTGTCAAGCGATGTTGAGGGGACAAACATAGACACACAAAGATATACATACACACATATATATACATATATACGACCGGCTTCTTTCAGTTTCCGTCTACCAAATCCACTCACAAGGCTTTGGTCGGCCAGAGGCTATAGTAGAAGATACTTGCCCAAGGTGCCACACAGTGGCACTGAACCCTGAACCATGTGGTTGGAAGGCAAGCTACTTACCACACAGCCACTCCTGCGTTAGGGTGATAAACTGAAATGTTGAGATATATATAGTCATAATCAGCTCTCTGGTATCAACACATTTTATGTAAAAAGGGACATAGCCAAAGGAACTCATGCTAAAGTATTGTTGTTGATATTCATTTTTACAAGAGATGTGAAACCAGAAAAACGAAACTCACTTCGCCGACTGTATCGAATTCATTTTGTACTGAGTTCATTCTGCAAACATGTTATTCCATATTCGATTCCAATATGTGTTACCTTGGATACGTTTTCTGATTTTACCTAACTTCAAAATCCGACGAGTTCAACTTAGATAAAATAATTTTTAGTTAAGTATTCGGGTCGGCATTATCGACTTCTCGCATGCCCTCAAAATTATGGGGCTGGTCTTGTAGCAACATTTCAAGGAAAGAATTATTACTTGGAGGGGGAATTCTAAGTTATCCGTGATACTCCGATTTTCTTACTCAATTTAGAAATTAAGCTTTCGTCAGATGAGTAAGAAAATTTGAAACACGTACAATCTTTCATTTCTATATTGAGAAATATTTTCTAAAAGTAGATAAAAATCAAACTTAATAGATAAATATAAGTGTTTTGCTTTGCCAATGCCGGAACTATTAAGATGAAAAAGTTTTTAAAAATATCAAATAAATAATGCAATAAATAGATCATATATATAGAAATATATTCATACATATATATATATATATATATATATATATATATATATATATAACCATAGCAAATAAATATATAAATAACATAGAATGAAATAAGTAAAGAATATGAAGATGAGACCAAAGAATTTATTGGATATATCATTTTTCAATAGATCAAATATGTGTGGAAACGAACTCTACGCTTTTTTTGTTCACATAATCAATCCTCATTCACCCTACATACATGCTATATATATGTGTGTGTGTGTGTGCGTGTAATTATATTTATATTTATATATATTTTGATATTTGTATATATAAATATGAATATAAATATTTATATTTATCGTATTTATATATATATATATATATATATATATATATATATACACATTTATATTAACACACGCACACACACAAATATATGCATAAGTATATATGTATGTATGCGTATATATATGCATATATAATTTTATATACATATATTTATATATATATATATATTTATATATACATAAATATATATATGTATATATATAAATATATATATGTATAGATATACATATATATCTATACATATATATATATATATATATATATATATATATATATATATATATTGAGTGCATACGTGTATATATATATATATGTATATATATATATATATATATATATATATATATATATATATATTATTTTGTTTAAAGGCGGTTTAAAGGAATAAAGGCGGTTGAATACTGGGTAAACAAACACAGAGAAGCAATTCCCAACAGGTACACGGTGACATTTATACTAGAATCAGTGAGACTTATCCTGGAAAATAATACGTTCTTCTTCAATGGTAAGAACTATATCCAAATTAAAGGCACGGCTATGGGGACGAGGTTTGCCCCCGTTTATGCGAATTCGGTGATGGGTTACTTGGAACAAAAACTCTACCAGGAAATCGAGGAGAGATATAACACCGAATTTAGGAAGCTTATAGAAAAAGCATGGAAGAGATACCTGGACGATTGCTTCATAATCTGGACCAAACCTCAAAGCATTGTGGAAGAATTTAACACCCTCCTGAACAACCTACACCCATCCATCCAATTTACAAAGGAAATGAACAGTAGCAAATTACCATTTCTAGATATAATGGTAATTAAAAAGAACACCGCCATTACCACAGATATATATTACAAACACACAGACACACACCAATACTTGAACTTTAAATCGTGCCATCCACCCCATACAAAACGCAACATACCATACTGCCCAGCCAGGAGAATATGTACTATTGTAGAGGATATAGAGACCAGAAATCAACGTCTGGTGGAACTGAAAGAATTTCTGCTGAAGCAAAAATACCCATCACGACTCATACAAAATGGTATTCAGCGGGCTTCGAAAATACCCATACAACAACTGAGGACACCGCAAAGAAAAGACAAACAGGAAAAGATCATTCCATTTATAGTGACACGAAATCCATGCCACCAGAACATCTTTAATATCGCCAAAGCGAACTTACCGATCCTTGCACAAAGTAAGGAATTGAGAAATATCGTTACAGATCAAAATATAACTCTCAGTAAGAGACAACCTAAAAACTTGAAAAAACTATTAACAAAGGCAAGGTTTGACCTCAGCAACAAAAATCAAACATTCACTGTATCCAAATGCAATGATAGCCGATGCGGCACATGCCGATCAATCCATACCGGCCCATATATGAACACAAAAACAGGGAAAATATTCACCAATGCGAACATGAACTGCAAAAGTAGAAATCTAATCTACTGCATCAAATGCCCTAATTGTGAAGAATTGTACGTTGGCCAGACAGGTAATGCACTATCGGAACGCTCACGGGTACATCGACAACAGATTAAAAACCCAGAAGTCCGCCAAATACCACTGAGTAACCATCTAGCAACATGTGGTCATCAAACTTTTATTATATTTCCATTCCATAAACTTTACAACCGGAATGAAATTGAAAGAAAATGCAAAGAAAAGGACTTTATTAAGAAATTCAAACCCACTCTTAACAAACAATGATTAAATACATCTTACTTGGGGTTTAAAAATCTTATCCCTGTAACCAAAACATAAAAAATCTCTCAGATATCATCATTTCTATAAATAGATTTGGCATCATTTCTAAGAACAGCCAAACACCTACTGGGGTTTAAAAATCTTATCCCTACAACCCACACCAAACAATAAATTAAAATATCATCATTTCTAAAAATAGATTTGACATCAATTCTAAAAATAGCCAAACACCTACTGCTGCCGTCCAAAGGAATTGGTATAAAAGACAGAAAACCAGCCAACTTATTACAGTCTGTTAAAGTCTGTCATACCGGCCATGACGAAGGGAAATAGCCCTGAAACTCGGGTCGCCTTTATATATTTATATTTATATATTTATATATTTGATCCTATATATTGAACACTCAATATTTCATCTACATTCAATACTTTCTTTCATGGTGCCATTTATTTTATTTTATTTTATATTGTATATTGTATATTATATTATATATTGTATATTCCATATTCTATACCCCACATTAGTTCTGCAGGAATATAAATAAAACATAAAAAACAGACAGTGTTGGAACTCTTTTAAACAAAATAATATATTCCTCTATACACAATCATACAAAAAACCCCACCTTTTTTGTATTTATTTTTACTCGCATATATATATATATATATATATATTGAGTGCATACATGTATGTGTATATATATATATATATATATATGTACATACATCTATATATATATATATATATATATATATATATATATATATATATATACATACATACATCTATATACGCACACCTTCGCACAAACGCACACGCACTTGCACATGCATATGCACACACACACGTACGCACTCAGTTTTCCTTAGCATGATATAGGCGTTTCGGTTTTAAATTTTATATTTATAAGAAAGCAACCGCTTAAAACGGTTTCAAAGTTCAATTAAACAATTTCTTTTTCAAATGTTAATTCTAGCTCAGTACAAAACTGTAATCTTTAAACGACATGTTGCTGTACGTATTGTTGTTATTCTACTTCACTGATTATCAAAGACATTGCAGGAGAGATAATTCCGAGATTTAGTATGCACAACATTGTCCTAAACACCCTCTATTTCACAAAGCTTCAACAGTGAAATTTACAGGACCTAACACTGATATTCAGAGCACATCAGTGGATGGGAAAACCTATAACAAAGCCAGCCTCCCAAACCATAGTCCAAAAGTAGACGGCCACTGAAGGAAGCCCGTCGTATATGTACATGTGTGTGTGTGCGTGCGTGTGTATGTGTATTTGTATGCCTGTGTTTGCCCCCCCCCCCTCGCTTGACAACCTATGTTGGTGTGTTTACGTCCACGTAATCTAGCAGTTCGGCAAAAGAGCCGATAGCATAATCACTAGGGTTATAAAGAATAAATCGAGCGATGGGTTTGTCCGACTGAATGCAGTGCTGCAGCATGGGCGCAGTCATATGACTGAAACAAGTAAAAGAACAAAAGAATGCAAATAGATAGAAAGATAGATAGATAGATAGATAGATAGATAGATAGATAGATAGATAGATAGATAGATACATTTCTTTTATTAGCCACACAGGGCTCAACGAAGATGGGACAAATACAATGTAGAGCTTTTCTTTTTGGGAGGGGGAAGGAAGGAAAAAAAAAAAAAAAAAAAAAAAAAAAATTGGTGGTGTCGATCAAAAGGGATCGTAGGAAGGGAAAAAGGGGCAGTTCGATCAAAAGGGATCGAAAAAAAAAGAAAAGGAAAGGCCGATCAATAGGGATCGTGTATCACACAGTAATGTTCTCGTGTAAAAAGAGGGGAGGACAGTTTAGGTTTAGCCGTGGAAGGAAAAGCCCACGGAAAAGACCACGGTAACCTTGGTCAATATTCTCATTGAAGAAACTATAACAGTAAGTGACTCTCTTTTGCCTTTTAGTTTTATTTTTATTTTTTCTTGTTCATAGGGTTATGCTCAAGATGGCTCCGTCGTTCACACGTGCCATCCTTGCTACATTCACCCATCTTTTTTTGAAGCATTCACTAGACAAGACTTCCCTTTCTACTCTCAACTTCCTCTTCAGGTGATACTTGAAGAAGTTGATGAGAGATTGCCCAGAGAGGAAAGTCTTTGTCTCTAGACCTTTCAGACGCGTCCACCATACACATTCTTTCGCCATAGCCACAAGTACGATGAAAATAGCTCTTCCTTCCCGTTTAAAGGAAGGAGGCGCGACAATATTCACGATAGACTCGGCTGATAGACCGACTCGTCCCACACGCGATAGCAGTTGTTCGACGTAAGCCCACAGCTCGGAAATGGTGGGACACTGTACGAGTGCGTGCAGAACGGTTTCGTCGCTCTGCCGGCATCTCGGACAGGTCGGCCCCGTGTTTCTCGAGCCATGCCTGTAGAGCTTATCCCGAACGGGTAGTGCTTCTCGATAGCACTGCCAGGCCAGGGATCTCTGGAAGTTGTCCATAGGTCCCGGCCCGAAGGTCGTCTTAAACAGGCGGGTCAGGTATTCCTCGTCGACGCCCAGGTTCGCCCCGAGATCGTCGTCGTACCTTCCCTCCACTAATCCACTATAGAATGCGTTAGTTGTGATGCAGTCGCTCAAGGTTGACCCGGGTTGTTGGAGTTGCCGAAGAGCAGCGCGACACTCGCGGTGCCATTCGCCCTTCCTCGGCCTCTTCTTGATCCACGACTGCAGTTCGGTCATGGAGACGAGCTGCGGGAAAGCGCACCGCACAAACGGTGACCACACCTGTTCACCGCTGTCTACGTAGAGCCGGAGATGTCGCAGTCTCAGCGCGTGTCTGCGCATCATGAACCACGGCATGCCCAGTCCTCCTTTTAACGGGTGTTGGCAGCAAACGGATCAGATAGATAGATAGATAGATAGATAGATAGATAGATAGATAGATAGATAGATAGATAGATAGATAGATAGATAGATAGATTGATAGATAGATAGCTGCTATATTATATTAATAAAATACAGTATGCATGATATCTGTAGCTTAAAAGCTTAAAATACCCATATTTTTTATATCTTGTATTTTCTTCTTAGCATTAAGTAGCTTGTATTCCACACATTAGTCAACCCTTTGGTTTTTACGCCTATCACCCAGCCAGCTGGATAAGGGAGTGGAGACTGGAATGCACTACTCATCATCTTTCCCTTCTGGCTATATGTCCCGCTTTACACCGCATATATATATATATATATATATATATATATATATATATATATATATATATATATATATGTGTGTGTGTGTGTGTGTGTGTGTGTGTGTGTGTGTGTTCTCTGAACTCTTAATACGTGCGGTTTAATATTATTAAACACAGCATTCTTCGATTCCATATATGTAAATTTAGAGTTGCTTTGAATGACTATGAGGACTTAAGCCCAAGATATAAGCAAGATAGCACCGGATCAAAGAATTCCATTATCACCATTTTAAATTTGATTAGAGTCAATCCTCAGCTGTAATATGACTCAATCACGTACTCTCATTCTTCACCGTTCTCTCTGTACCTCCCGCCCTTTCTCATCGTTTCTCTCACTTTCTCTCTCTCTCTCTCTCATATATATATGTGTGTATGTGTGTGTGTGTGTGTGAATATTTATCATATATATATATATATATAAATATATATATATATATATATATATATATATATATATATATATATATAAACAATATATGAGTATATGCATATATATGTACATGTATGTATATACGTTCATCTACATGTACATATAGATACATAACTGGGTACATGACGTGGCAAAAGAACTAGGACAAAATGGTAAACAAGGTGCAACAAACAAGCAGGCCACATAGAAACATTCCCTTCGTCAGCTGCTACCATTAAAACTCCGGCGTTTCGAAGAATTAAGGCAGTACGCATCGTTAAAATGGTTCTTCCCACGAACACAAATTAAAATGTTTTCGTGGAGGGTAGTGGCGGACCGAAAACAAGACAGGAAAACGAAACGGTGAAATAAAGAAACAAAAAGGCTGTACAGCCAGACGTGAAGTGTGTATGTCTCGAACGCTGTGAAGCACGTACAGGAGGGGCAAAGAAGTACGTGCGAGCTTGGTGATTCCAAGAACGAAAAGAAATAGCAGCCGGACACACGTGACCAAAGCTGTGTGAAGAGAAAGAGTAGCAGAGGGAAAAGGAGTGGAGGAAGTAGAATAAAAGTGAGCAACGAGAGGTAGGGAGAGAGAGAGAGATAGTAGTAGTAACGGTGAGAGGCGAAGGACGAGTAACAGGAGATAGAGAGAGAGAGAGAGAAGTAGTGACAGGTAGAGGTGAAGAACAGTAGAGGAAAGAATGAGAGGGGAGATAGAAATAGAGAGAGTCGCGTTAGAAAAATAGTTAAAACTTACTGTATAAAGGTAACGCGTGCGTTCTGTCGTGATACAAACAATATATGAGTATATGCACATATATATATATATATATATATATATATATATATATATATATATATATATGTATATATATATATATATATATATATATATATATATATATATGTATATATATATATATATATATATATATATATATATATATATATATATATATATATATATATATATATATATATATATATATATATTTGTGTGTGTATGTGTGTAAATGTGTATAGCGATATATATGTGTGTATATATAGATATATGCATATGTATATATATTTATATATGTATATGCATGTATATATATATATATATATATATATATATATATATATATGTATATATATATGTATACATGTATATATATATATATATATATATATATATATATATATATATATATATATATATATATATATATATATATATATATATACATGCATATAATATTCTTTATTCTCTTTTTCTGTTTCATGTTTCAGCCCTAAAACTAAAATATACATGTATAAAATGTATATTTTACATTTTTACCTGTTTCAGTTATCTTGACAGTGTCCATGCTGGAGCCCCACCTGTTAGTCGAAAACATAAACCCCAGGACTATCAATCATTTTTGCCGAAATACTAAGTTACGAGGACGTAAACACACCAACATAGGTTGTCAAATGATGGTGGAGGGACAAACACAGACACAAATACCCACACACGCACGCACACACACACACACACACACACACACACACACACACACACACACACACACACGCACATACATATATATATTTCCGACAGGCTTCTTTCGGGTTCCGTTTACCAAATCCACTCCCAAGGCTTCGGTCGAGGCCGGAGGCTATAGCAGAATACACTTGCCCAAGGTGCTACACAGTGGAACTGAATCCGGAACCATGTGGTTTGGGAAACAAGCCTCTTACCACACAGCTACACCTGCGCCTATATATGTGAATATATTATAAATATACATACAGAGATATATATATATACATACATATATATATATATATATATATATATATATATATATATATATATATATATACACATACATACATACATACATACATACATACATACATACATACATACATACATGCATGCATATATATTAATCTGTGCGGCGGGGTATGTGTGTGTGTATTATATATACGTGGGATTATGTTTATAAGCACATACATTTATCCTCCCTCTTGACACATTCTCTCTACTCTCTCTTGTTCTCTCTAACGTTTTTCACCTCTTTCTCTTCTCCCTCTACACTTTTATTTCCGCACCATATTCCCCCCCCCCCCCACCTCTCTCGCTACCCCTGCTCATCCCATTTTAAATCCCTGCCCCCGCACTCGCTCACTCCACGCCCCTCTCCCTTCCACGTCCTTCCTCTACCACACTCTCTCGTTTTCTTTCATTCCTTTCTACCCCTATCTCTCACACACTCTTTCTCTCTCCTTTGAAGTCTAAATAATCTCCTCCATAGAGTATATCTTGACAAAATAATAAAGATAACAATAAATAAAACTCGATCCTAGGCATGCAAATTGATTGCCATAAGTATTTGTCTGTCTATATGTGTGTATATATATATATGTATGCTTGCCCATATCTGTGCACAAATATTAGTGTACGTGTCTATGCATGAACATGATTGTATACATAAAAATATGAGAGGGTGTTTGGGCTAAATTTGACAGTTTGCATAACAGGAAAAAGAAACAAAAGATCCCATCCAAAAATGAAAGTATTTAAAAATATCAAAAGATATGAACTAGATTAGGGCTGGCCGATAACTCTTTACTCAGAGTAGCCGAACGTAGCTTCCGCCACGGCCTCAAGAGGGCTCCGGTACGTGACGCATGCGTTCTTCGCTATGTCCTGGGTAAGATCTTCGAAAACCTCCTTGATGTTGGCCACAAGTATGGTATTTGTGGTGCGCCTCAGTCATAGTAATACATCGGATTATAACTGAGGGAATGGGGAGAACAGAAACTAGGGATCATGAAGACGTAGAGGAGAGGGTGGTATGCATGGGCAACAGCTGGTCTTCCATAAACAACCATGCACGGACTTACGCCTCGGAGGAGAACTTTCTAAATGCAATCGTATGGGCATTCATAACCGAAGGGGGTCTTTATTTTTCCTTTTTGCCGCTTAAGAAAGCTTTGCTTCTTATTTCTAGCACTTTGAAAGAGCCTGTAGAGGCATCATCAATCGTTGGTTCGTTACTTGTGTTATGTTATCAATAATTATATCTGTGTTAGTCAGCTTCAATAATATTTTCTTTCAAATATTTTCCACGCCATATATTGAAAAAAAAAAAAAACGACAAACAAACTAAAACAACGAAACCAAATGCGATTTATCACGTAACTAATTTAGAAATGATATTTTACAATTAAGAAGTAATTAAATAAATTATACTTAAAACAATAACAATAGCATTCGCAATGATATAATCAATATTTAGTTATAACGTCGGGATATTTTCTACAAAATTACAGCTTATATATCTTCAGTTTACTAAGGAGACAGAGAGAGAAGGAAAGAGAGAGAGAGAGAGACAGACAGACAGACAGACAGACAGACAGACAGACAGATAGACAGACAGAAATAGAGGGAATGTATTGGTTTCTTAACAGACACAAGACGATAGATTTGAGAAGAGGCAAAGAGTAGGTTAAATTGCGCATGTCTACCTAAAGTGTAGTAGTAGTAGTAGTAGTAGTAGTAGTAGTAGTAGTAGTAGTAGTAGTAATAGTAGTAGTAGTAGTAGTAATAGTAGTGGCAGCAGCAGCGCCGCAGCAGCAGCAGCCGCGTCAGTAGTAGTAGTAGTAGTAGTAGTAGTAGTAGTAGTAGCTATCCGACCCTCCTCATCCATGAACATGCCAAGTTGTTTGATCGGAAGTGTTCCCACCGCAGCCATCTTGACCCCAGTACTTCACGTGAGAATGGAAGGTAAAACTGACCCCAGCTGAATTTAAATGCGGATCAGAAGCGACCGGGATATTTTACGGAATACTTGTTCATGTACTTTAACTATTTTGCTTCCTCACTGCCTTTCCTAAGCAGAATAATGATTTAAACAGTTATAAATGTTAGTACAAGACCAGTAGATTTTTCGTGGGAATGGCAAATTGATCCACTTCAGTACTTAACTGTTCCTTATTTCTTCGACCCCGAAATGATGGACGATAAATTTAACTTCAGCAGGTTTTGAATTTATATTCTAAAAGCAGAACGAAATACCGCAATGTACATGTTTTTTTTCCGGTGTTCAAACGGTCCTGACGGCTCATCGTCTTTCGTAGCCTTAATACAAAGAAATAAATGTCAAAAACCGCTGAAATTGTGGATAACACAACGATCGAAACATTTAGTGTAACTACTTTGAAAGCTTATGTTCTGAATTTCCGTTTCTTCCCGTTAGAATCAAATCAAATACATACCAGTAATAAACATGGGTTGATACAATCGACAGTATTTATTCCTTCCACAAAATACTTATTTCGTATTCAGTGAAAATAAATCAGGTTTGAATAAATTACCTTTTGCCTTTAAAACAGAGACCCCCCCCCCCCCAATGTATTAGAGAGCGTAGAGTATGGGGAAACTGTGACGATCTTCTGTTAACGAAAGGCATTAACAGGATTAATTAAGAGATAACACACTTAATCTAAGGAACACGATAGCTTTAATTAATGAAAACTATGCCTAAAAAGTAGGGGAGATAAGCATACCACATTGATTAAATGAACTGAACAAACTAACAGAGGAGAACTCAAAATATAGCTAAAAATAGACTTCAAAAATGGGTGGACTCTCCAAAGTTCTAGCATGGTTGTTAAGCCGCTAATAACATACTTAATCTAGAAAAGTGCTCTTGATAGGAGAAGTTATAAAATAACGGGGGAAAAAACTGAAAAGATAAAAGGCTTGGGCGTGGCTGTCAGTTAAGAATATTGGTTCGCAGTCACATGATCTGCGTGGCAATTAGAGCAAGTGTCCTCTATTACAGCCACGGGCCGACCAAAGTCTTGCGAGTGGATTTGGTACACGGAAAGTGAAAGAAGTCCGCTGCATATATATACACACACACAGACACATTCACGCATATATAGGTATATTAGTTGAATAAAGTTACGACATGATCTGGTTTTACACGTTGTTTGTTATAGTATTTAAAAAGAATTTTTTTACAATATTGAAGTCTGTTAAACATTGAAAAAAAAAAGACTTTGTGACGTAAGATCGTTAATACAGCACCTTGAAGTTTAGAGGATACACAAATTGCATCACGCGTTTGCACACTTATTAGACAGATTCTAGCCTAGTTTCTCAAGTTTCTCAACGACTATGTGTTCAATACACCCACCTAGAACGGGCGCGGATCAGTAGCAAGATTAACTCACAACTGCTTCTGTTGCTGGCATTTAATTTCATTTAAGGGGACTGAAGCTAAAGGAAATGAAGTATCTTATTCAGGAGTGTAACATACCTCCGAGTCCAAGGATCGAAACCATAGCACAACGATCGTGAGTGGAATTCTTTCAATCGTTGGTCACAGGGTTTTTATTGGGTGTAAATATAATCGTCTAAAATTTTTGAAGGCTAAGACTCAGCAAGCGTTGGACATAGGTCTCTCTTGAACCCTAGAAGCTTAACTTGATTTCCATGGCGCATAAATGACAGATATTACAACACTGCGCCAATGAACTGGCCGCCGGTCCATTACAGGGCGAACTTCCCAGCTGGAATTCATTCAGAGCTGATTGCACAAAAGCAACGTGAAAAGAAGTTTTATGCTCAAGAATAAAACGAATTGCATGATCCAGGAATCGATCCTCCGCTCGTGAAATTCAGGCAACAGCTAGACGAAGCGTCTCCACATGACTGCTGTCCAATAACTAAAACCAGTGAAAGAGTAATAAACCAGAAATTGCAAGCCTCATAAATAGATGGAGAAATACATTGCTAGAGAGATGAGACTGCAGCAAATATTCAGTCTCCAACTAAAGCAATTTCACTTTATTTATTTACATGACTAATATCCTTAGGAAAGACTGGAAACGCCGCATTTTCTATCTCCTTCCTTTAAATATAGGTTTACATGCCTTGTCAGAGAAAAACCAATAATAGACGATCAGCATTTTTATAGATTTTTTTTCTCTCTCTCTTTCTCGATCTGCTTACTAATATTTGTTACAAGTATATAAATGTGATAAATTTTATAGTGTTCAAATAAAATAAGAAAAGATATAAAATAAAATGAAATTACAGATACAGCGTAACATAAATAATAAAATATTTTAAATACTTTTATACCGTTATAATTTTTCTCTAGATATTTATTTTGTGTTTTACATAAATTTAAATTATCGTAAATATTTAATAGATTTTGTAAATAATTGGAAATATGTCAGAGAAATATTTGTATATTACTTATTTTTATTTAACAGTTTTACAATCATATACACTTTTATTTCTTAAATAACTTTGAAACTAAAATAAAGCAAAAAACACACATAGAAGCACACACCTACAGACAAACACATAAATGAATAAACATACGTGTATACATAGCTGTAGTCATAATTCTAATCACAAACCTATTTCTCGCCGCTCGAAGACCAATTTTTATGCGAATCCATCGCCAACAATGGCGAAATTATATCAGAAGAATAAAACAAATGACTTTGAGAAAGAAAATACAAAAGAGTGACAAAAAATTGTTTAGTGCAGACGATCCAATATAAAATAATAGGACGAAACCGACAGGAAGTGAACGGAATAAACGAAACCGAAGCCTACCGGAAATGAAAGTGCAAAAAACAATACATGTTGGATGTTTGGCTGAACAACACGAATGCCAATTACTATATTTCCTTCTCAACTGCTCCCTCGCTCACGCTTTCTCCTCCCCCTCTCTCTCTCTCTCTCTCTCTCTCTCTCTCTCTCTCTCTCTCTCTTGCTCTTGCCACGTACATCTGTCCTTAGTTTCTTTCGTTTCGTTTCCTTTTATACTCTCTTAATATAAGCTCTTCCATAGTTCCATACATGAATGCATCAACACAGCTCCCGTGACTTATTCTCAATTTCCCCTTTATTCCTCTCCTCTTACTCCATCTCTCTCACTCTGTATCTCTCTCTCTCTCTCTCTCTCTCCCTCTCTCTCTCTCTCTCACTCTCTCTCTCTCTCTCTCTTCCTCTCTCAACATGCATGTGTGTATTGAAACAGCATATCGGCTCGATACAAAACCAGAGAGAGTCTCTTAGAGTCATTTATATATATATATATATATATATATATATATATATATATATATATATATATATATATATATATATATATATATACATATATATATATATATCACTCTATGAGACTCTCTGATTCTATACATACATACATACATACATACAAATATTATAATGGAAACATTATTATTTCTAAATATCTGAAAGAGAGATGTTCAATAACAGTTCTTTAAAGTAGAAGCTATTTGCCAACATAATGTGGCTGTCTTAGAAGGGACGACTGTCTTTGTTGTTTAGCCCTAGGAAACATAGTTTCCAGCTGGCTATACGACACAATCTGTGTATCCTTATGTTTTCGAACAAGGAGTACAGCTCTCCCATCCATTATGTACTGGATTGGAGTGCTGGACTCCCTGTTCGAATATAAGGATGCAGATACTGTGCCGTATAGCCAGCGGAAAACAATGTTTCCTGGGGCTAAACAACAGTAACAATCGTCCTTTCCAGGACAGCCACGTTTATATTGGCAAATAGTCTTTACTGTATATATATATATATATATATATATATATATATATATATATATATATATATATACAAGACCCTTTTGAATGAACTCCTATCAGGATATGCATACTATGGACAAGAAGCATTTCTATCCATTCTACACAATATTTTCCTTAGATAATCGCACTACAACTGTAACATCCTACATATACTTTTACTTTTATTCTCTTATTTCCCTCTATACTTCCTATATCCATCCTTTTCCAGAATAACTCCTTATATTGAACTCTGCTATTTC
>NC_142942.1:12478043-12480543 GCF_046866305.1 Octopus bimaculoides | reverse complement strand
CATATTGGCTTCTTCGTGAAATTCAGCTTCTAAATAACATATTTAGTCCCATTTCATTCTATTCTGTGTTCAGATCTCACTAAGGTGATGGTTTTCATTCATTCCCCCGCGGTCGATAAACCAATAGTGCCATTAAAAAGATTACAGAACGGTTAATCGATTTATTTCCTTCCCTAAACTGTGTGATCTTCTGCTTCTACAAAAACCCAATATTTACTTAACATATTTGATGGCATAAAAGGTGAACAGGCATATATTAGTCGCACCTCAATTTCAGCAACACATTTGAAAAGAAAGCGAATTGTTTAAGCTTATAAGCGACCCTGCTTCGTATATGGGAGCAAGGATAATTTTGTGACGTAGTGTTGGGAGAGGAGAGAAAACTACGATTTATATGCCATCTGATATGATTTGTATTTTTCATTACTGATTTCGGTTAAGATGTTATCGAAATGAACCGACGTGGGAACTCCTATGTGGTTGATCTGTCTGTTAGAAATAGCAACCCAAACAGCCTTTAATCAGGTCCTGTGGTCTTGAAGCAAATGAATGAACATGTTAGTGAATGTATTTCTCTAATATAGAAAAAAAAATACAAGAAACAAAGGCAACAGCTGCAATGTCTTTGATCAAAGGTCTGTTTGATCAGTGCTGACCCGGGTCTTAACAACAACACCTCCAAATTTGACATAACCTTTCATCTTTCTTCTGTCAATATAATCAATACAAGTCAAGTACTGATATCGATTCAATCGATCCCCACCTAAGAATACATTATTTTTTATTTTTGTTTTCTTTCCTAACAAAGTTACAAATTATCATTTTTGTTTATTCATTTCTTTGTTTCACTTATCAGATTCTGGAATGGCACAGATGGTAAGGTGATGAATTTTAAATTTACATTCCAAGTTCAAATCACACTTTGGTTGATTTAGCATTTCTATTCTTTCGTATTCAATGTAATAAGGCCTGCGTATTGCTAATCAAAGGACGGTTTAATCCTTGATATTTCGGCTTCTAATATAGTTTCTTGTAAGTTATTAATTTTCACTCACCTGAAAGCAGTACTAGAATTAAGAAAAGAAAGCACGCATGTGTGTGTGTGCGTGTAGGTTTATGAACATACGCATGCTCATAGAATATTTCTACATCTATCTATCTATCTATCTATCTATCTATCTATCTTTCCGTATGTATGCATTATACATACATATATATATATATGTGTGTGTGTGTGTGTGTGTGTGTGTGTGTGTGTGTGTGTGTGTGTGTGTGTGTGTGTGGAGAGAAGCGTGGCTTAGTGGTTAGGGTGTCAGAATCATGATCGTAAGATTGTGGTTTCGATTCTTGGACCGGGCAACGCGTTGTGTTCTTGAGCAAAACACTTCATTTCACGTTGCTCCAGTCCACTCAGCTGGCAAAAATGAGTAACGCTGCGATGGACTGGCGTCCCATCCAGCTGGAGGGAACACATACGCCATCGAAACCGGGAAACCGGGCCCAAGATCCAGGCTAGGCTTTAAGAGGGCGCATTTATTTATTTACATATATATATAAATATATATATATATATATATAAATGTGCGTGTGTGTATGTATGTATAATGCATGTATATGTTACATGGGTGCTGATAAAGGGGAAAAACACCACGAAAAAGGATATATACACTCATTAGCCAACACTCATTACCCATTTTTTATAGGCGCAGGCAGTGGAGAAAGAGTTTGATTGTAGAATGGGAAAGGCGTCAGGTGCATTCAGCCAGAAAATCTAGAAGAGGAAGAGATTTGTTCTAAATAAAATACGGGAAAGGAAGAAACTTGCTCTAAAACCCAGAAGTCGCTTCTACAACACCAGCGTGCTTTCCATCTTTCTGTATGGTTGTGAAACATGTCACCTGGAAAAGAGACAAGGATAGAAACGGGATGTTGTTGACTGTAGATTCCTCTGGAAAATGCAAAACATTAAATTGAACGACTGTATCGGAAACGATGAAGTCAGAACAAGAGCAGACACACCAACGCCCAGTTTCTATCAGTATATGTAAACGCCGACTGAGTTGACTGCAATATAAACACCCGTAAAACAAACTCGACAACAAAGTCCTTAAGTGGTCTTCCCCGGTAAAGAGGACGACACAATATGAACTTCGACCAGACGATCGACAGGAATATTCTGTTGGGAAAACAAAGATAGAATGTCGACTGATACTATCCAGTGATCCATCCTGCTAGAGTACTTAGAAAACTGCCTCGTGCGTCACCCGACGCGGAAGCACCTAATTTTAAACCTAATTCGTCTCTCATTAGTGTGACTTCAAATCAAAGACTTTCCACTCGTTGCTCTCGCGATTTTTGTTCGTTACAGTATGCTCAGGAACGAATTATTCAATGTGTCCTTGTTTTGTGAAATGTTTGCATATGATTCCCGAGAGAAATTGGATGGTATTTTTCGTTGTCCGAGAACGATATAAGTTTACCCACCCCCACATGTGTTATC
>NC_142942.1:12455543-12473043 GCF_046866305.1 Octopus bimaculoides | reverse complement strand
TTCAGCCACCTGGGTTGAAAAACAAAGACAATATAACTACCGAAATAAAATAACGATAAGCATGCATGTGCTGCTTATGTTATAGCTTCTAAAAGACAACTGGCCAAATCATTTCTAGGTCCTCACTCCCTGCTAAGTCCGAATATATTTAAGATACACCATTGGAGTGGCAGTTATATCTACAGAGCAATATGAGCGACATATTGGTTTCAAATTTTGCCACCATGCTAGAAATTTCGGGCAAGAGACTATGACAATTAAATCTATCTTCAGTGTACAACATATTTTATTGACCTCAAAAAGATCAACGGCAAAGTTGACCTTAGCGGAATTTCAGCTCAGAACGTAAAAATGAACGAAATGCCCCTTAGCATTTTGTCTTTTGTGGTAACAATTCTGCCGACTGGCTACCCTTGCATAAGAAGTTATGTAGCCTAGTACCAACCTAGTACCAACCTAGTACCAACCTAGATATGTTGTTAATAACTTGCGATAGTCATAAGATGCATACTTTGCCAAATTGAAACGGAGATGAATACAAGCCGTGTGAAAGACAAAATTGCATTCCACAAGATTTGAACTCAGATCATGCAGAACCATAAAAACGTGAATAAAAACGTCGAAATATTTTCTAGGACAACTTGTCAAATCCTGCAATGCCATCTTTGTTCATAGTTTTGATTCCAGTTCTTGCCGAGGTTGACTTAGGCTGTAATCTTTTCGAGATTGATTTTTAAAAAAATATGTACCAGTTGTATACTAGGGTCGGATGAATCGAATACATCCCACGCTAAACAAAAAAAAAAAATTGGTCATATGGCGATGTTTAGGAATCAATATTTAAAGTGCTGAGAGCAGCAGAAAGGATGGATACCGTTTAGAATTTACAAGAAGAAAAATAAAGTGAGGGGAAAAAAATAATTGCTTTCTCCAAACTGTGAAATGAACAAGTTTGAAAATATCTCTGAAAATAGCTGGAGACCATTAAACTTTATCAATACTGTTGATCGAGTGTTGTATTAGCAGCAGCAGCAGCAGCACTAGCAGGAACAGCTGCAACAACAGCAGCGTCAGCAGTGGAAGCAGCAACGAATGTAGCTCTGTTGAGATAACAACAAAATAACAGTCGACATCGTGAATGCTATGCCGGACTATTCTGAGTGAAGTCAGAAAATTCTTTATTGGAAATCATTTCATCACCATCATAATCAGTATCATCATCATCATCATCATCATCATCATCATCAATACTATTATCATCAGCGTCGTCGTCGTTGTCATAGTCATTTCTATCATCATTGTCATCATCATCACCATCAACTTAAGTATGAGTGTTTTGATTGGTTTCTGTCTGACAAACGCTGTTTCAGCTAATGCTATTGTTGTTGTATTATTTTCTAGTCAAGGCACAAGGCCTGAAATTTTGGGGGAGGGGTGACCAGTTGATTAGGTCTACCCCATTGCGCAACTCGTACTTAATTTATCAACACCGAAAGGATGAAAGGCAAATTTGACCTCGG
Source organism: Octopus bimaculoides (assembly GCF_046866305.1). Taxonomy (NCBI): domain Eukaryota; kingdom Metazoa; phylum Mollusca; class Cephalopoda; order Octopoda; family Octopodidae; genus Octopus; species Octopus bimaculoides. The sequence goes on along the minus strand of NC_142942.1, from coordinate 12,471,523 downwards.
TGGAATTTGAACTCAGATCGTAAAGACAGACGAAATACCGCAAACCATTACGCCCGGCCTGCTAACGTTTCTTATTTCTTTACTGCCAACAAGGGGCTACACACATAGGTGACAAACAAGGACAGACAAACGGATTAAGTCGATTACATCGACCCCAGTGCATAACTGGTACTTATTTAATCGATCCCGAAAGGATGAAAGGCAAAGTCGACCTCGGAGGAATTTGAACTCAGAACGTAAAGAGAGACGTAAAGACGTTGCAGTAGTTTCTTGTTGTATCAACTCATAGAATCTAACTGTACACTGGTGTAGCTACTCGTCTGTCTTTACGTTCTGAGTTCAAATTCCGACGAGGTCGACTTTGCCTTTCATCCTTAAACCAATACCGATCAACGACTATGATCAAAGACTTTCCAATTGTGACTACCATAGCACTACATTGTCATCAGACAATGGAATTTAGATTATATTTAAGCCCTAAGAAATACTGTATCTTATCTAGTTTATATAGCATATTCTTACTTTGGTTGAAGTAAGCATAATGGACGAGTCATATGTTTACTCTTTACACTTTTTACTCTTTTACTGAACCGCTAAGTTACGGGGACGTAAATACACCAGCATCGGTTGTCAAGCGATGTTGCGGGGGGACAAACACAGACACACAAATATATACACACACATACATACATGTATATATATATATATATATATATATATATATATATATACATCTATACGACGGGCTTCTTTCAGTTTCTGTCTACCAAATGCACTCACAAGGCTTTAGTCAGCCACAGGCTATAGTAGAAGAGACTTGCCCAAGGTGCCTCGCAGTGGGACTGAACCCGGAACCATGTGGTTCGTAAGCAAACTACTTACCACACACCCACTCCTACACCTCCGAATGATTTTTCAGATAAAAATTTTCCTCAAATCACATGCTACCATGTTTATTTAAATAGAAAGGTTCGATTTGAAGGGTTTCAATTCGATTTCTATTTCATTTCTAGCAACCATATAGAAGCTCTCTCCTGAGCCCGACATGTTCCCGCGTTCGCTCCAGTGGCGGGAAAATAAGCGTTCATGTAGTTTGTTCTTCGCAATGAAGATTTATAGATTATACATTCTCCCTCCACTTGCCCTTCTTTAAAATCTTTCATGCGCAAGCAATTATTTACGACAGCCTGAATTAAGAGGATATGGATTAAAACAAAATTTAATTTTTGTTTTCATACTGTCGCAGAATATTAATTTCTATTCAACTAAACAAATAAAAACACCGCGTCTTGTAAATATGTAGGTGGATGAGATTTCTTAACGGCCATGCCTTTCCCTAGGGAATAAATGTATGAACGAATGATGTAAATGAGGTTGAATTAGATTTAAGCAGGAATTGAAACTGTTTCGCAAACTCGTTTTGCCCTGAAGCTTACAATTTCCCTTCTTTGTCCCTCTTTCTCTCTCTCACCCCCCTTCTCTCTCTCTCTCTCTCTCTCTATATATATATATATATATATATATACTCTTTGTTCTATTTCCCACTTTCAATCTTTCGTTCTGCCTCTTTCCCATCACTCGTTCATCCACTTTCCTGCTCTCACTACCCCCGTTTTCTCTTTTTCTTCTTATCTATTTTCATTTCGGCTTTTACGTAGATTATAATCCTTTCTACTATAGGCAAAAGGCCTGAAATTTTGGGGAGCGGACTAGTCGATTAGATCGACCCCAGTACGCAACTAGTTCTTAATTTATCGACTCCGAATTGATGAAAGGCGAAGTCGACCTCGGCGGAATTTGAACTCAGGACGTAAAGACAGACGAAATACCGCTAACCATTTCGCCCGGCGTGCTAACGATTCGGCCAGCTCGCCGCCTTATTATAATTTCATAAAACCAACACTCGCGAGAAAGCGGTTGATTCTCCATCGTTTTCGACGGTGGTCATTCAGTAGTTCATGTTCGATCTGAAAATAACACATAAGTGGCTTAATAGTCCACAAATACCTGTAATGCTGACGCAGTCGTCAAACCGAATGAACATGACAGAAAGTGATAAGGCTGGACTTCGCAACTATAAGTAAAGTTCCACATGGTTAGGAAGAAGAATGCCCCACAATTGAATGGCATTTTATTGACCCTAATATGATAAAAGGCAAAGATGACCTCGCCGAGATATGAACTCGCATGCCAAGAGATCTGAAACGTTTCCTGCAAGGCGTTCAATTCAGCACGCTTTGCTGCCTTCCTGTATATAGTTAGATTTGGTGAACGTTAGAAAGAAACGTGCGATAGATAATTTCCTCACCGCCATCGTCATCAACGTTGTGATCATCAGTATGACTTCGATCTTCATCAACATTATCGTCACCATCCATGGTGTGAAAACGGCGACCTTCGAGCTGCATTTTCATCTCAGAGAAGAGATGGACGTCTGCAAGTGCTAAATCTGGTGAATAGGGCGGGTGCGGAGGCGATACCGTGTTTGTTTTTGACGTGAAACTCACGAGAGAGGAGAGCTCCATGGCAGGGTGCATTGTCACTGTGATGAATTCACTACTTCGCACACCACAGATCCGGTAGCTTCCGCTGAATTTCCCTCCTCAAACGCTTCAAAACATTGCAGTTGAACTCTCGATTGACGGTCTGGTCCTGGGAGACGAATTCTCAAAATACAATGCCACATTTCCGGGAACGACGCTCGTGGTAGGTCTTCCAGACGCTCATCGACTCCCAGGGGCGTTCTTATGCTTTTGAAGCGCCCGTGCCACTCGAAATATTACGTACGACTCATTGCCTCGTCACCGTAAGCTTGCCGAAGTATGCTCAATGTCTCTGTAGCAGACATCCCAAGTTTAACACAAAATTTCCCGTTGGTTCCTCGTTATTGTCCATGAGAAAAATCGCAGACTACACCAAACACGTGATCACAAAAACACAAATTTCACAACCTACAAAGTAAACAGCGATGTCACTCGGCACAATGGCTCAGGAAGGTCACTGCTAACTCCCTCTGCGCACGCAATCGTGTGCTGCCATCTGCTGGTGCGCTACAGAACTAGTCCGAGAAGTTTTTGATACCGCTTCATACATGTGTGCGTATCTTTGAGCTTGCGCATCACTTTTTGACAACTGCTGTAGGTTTGCTTACCCCCTGGTAAATTGGAAGTTCAGAACCGATAGGGTAAGTAGAAGGCTTAAAAAGGAAGAAATACTTACTGGTTTCGATTTGCCCAACTAAACACTTCAAGGAAGCGATCCAACATACCGGAAGTCCAATGACTAAAACAAGAATATGATGAAAAAAGAAAAGATAAGTTATTTATGAGTGCACAATGGACGACAGAATTAATAAGGAAACGTACGATATTTATTGTCCGATCTAATTACCTCCCTTTACGTTATACATTCACAACGTCTCATCGATGCCGAAATTATTTGTTCATCTTCGATGGAAAGGACGATGAAATAAATAAGTACCAGTTAGAGAGTGGGGGCGTTAAAATCAATTCTACCCCATTCACACACCTAAACGTGTGATCTGGTACAAATGTTAGAAATCATTATTTGTTTGTGGCTGTAAAACTATCGCGGAACCTGTTTGTTTTGCGACATTTGTTTTATTTTGTCACGTAGGAAATATTCAAAGATATTTCCAAACTAGCAGAAAAAAATTCTACACGTCAAAGCTTCAGGTAGAAAAAAAGAGAAAGTGAGAGAATGAGCAAGAGAGAGAGAGAGAGAAGGGGTGAGAGAGAGATAGGGAGAGAGAGAGAGAAAGATAATAAAACTTTACGTAAAAAACCTGAAGGTATACGATTTTAGCTGCTAACAAAAGTTCACACTCTAGAAGAAAAAAATAAATAAATATTCTTTCTTCTTAATGGTTAATAGATTTGGTTGATACATTGCAGGAAATGTTTCAAAAGCTAACAGTATATGATTCATTGAGATGGATGCTATTCATGCAACGTTTATCATATTCATCTTAAGTATTCTTAAATGAAGGAGTCCTCTTACAGGAAATAAATGATGATTTTCTAATTTCTTATCACGCATGAATCTACAGGGGTGATGCGAATAATTTTCATCAAGTGGAGTTGTCTTCGAAGTGAAGACAATGAACATGAACGAGAGAGAGAGAGAGAGAGAAGACAATGAATAGGAGAGAGTGAGAGAGAGAGAAAGAGATTTCAATGCTTGTTCAGAATTCAGTAAATAAGCAGATTTCATTTCTTATTTGTTTAATTTTTGTTCTTTCATTTTTCGATGTTTTTTTGTTTTTTTTTGTTTTAATTTGTTGTTTTTTGGTTCCAGATGCGTGATCTATCATATAAAGAGAAAATATTATTTAATAGGACTTTTATTTGCTCGTAAAGAACTTTTTTTGATCCACAAAGAGAAAATCAATTTTCTTCGTTATATCAGGGAACATCGGAGACAGTTTGTGTCCTTGTAAGTAAAGAGAGATTTGTTCTTTGGCAATGTTTTTATGAGTTATTCATGAGAGAAGTGGAGAGTCGGTGGCAGGCGGGAACCTCGGCTTTCCTTTGCAATGACTGCTTGTGTTTAACAGTGTTTAAATGTTCTAGGACACACAAACACACACAAACACACACACACACATACACACACACACACACACACACACACACACACAAACACACACAAATATATATAGTGTGTGTACGTATGTATGTATGAATCTATGTACGTACATATGTATGTATATGCATATATATATATATGTGTGTGTGTGTACGTATGTATGTTTACACATACATATGTACATAAATATATATATATACATATATATATATATATATATATATGTATACACATAAATATACTTATATGTATGTATTTATGTATGTATGTGTGTATGTATGCATGTATGTATGTATGTATGTATGTATGTATGTATGTATACTGGTTTGTATCGATGGAGGTTGATGAGTAGACAATTAAAAAAATGGTAAAGAAATCAATAATTGATGTAGGAATGTGAGATATGAAAGTGACATTCTTCTGATTCACTGAAGAACATGGGGGCGATGGTTGTGAGATGTGGGGAGCGACTTGGGGTGGTAGAGAGCGACGGGGTGGTAGAGAGCGACGGAGTGGTGATGGAAAGGCGATGGCACAATTGATGTTAACGGATTCTCGGGGCAGGACCAAACTGATGCGGTCAAGACGAATGAAGGCACGTTTAATACACTGCAGTACGTTGCTATATTTGGTATGATATAGTTATACAATGTAGCATGTTTCTATACACAAACACACATGTATATATATAAATAAATAAATAAATAAGTAAATATATATATATATATATATATATATATATATATATATATATATATATATATATATATATATATATATGAATTAAATAGAGAGATTCAATTGACAATCCAATAATTCAGTTATATTTAACATAATATTCTTTGAATATAATATAAGATAACATTAAAAAATCATTAAAAAAACAAAAGACCGAACTATTTCCTTCGACTTATATACATTATATGATTAATAAACAATTTATATCCATTTATATGAGTCTCTTCAGAACTTTGGTTTAAAGACCGACGAAATTCCGTGTGAAACGACGGCTGGATTGTGAAGAAATTATAAATCAAATAATGTATATAAGTCGAAACAAATTGTTGGCTCTTTTGTGGTCTTTTAATGAGTTTTGTTATCTTATATTATATTGTATTTATAGTATATTATGTTATATTATAATATTCGTACATTATTGGATTGTCAATTGAATCTTTAATTTATTGCTTATAATTTGCATTATCCGCTTATTTTTTATGTGGTATTCAACTGGATGTTTTACAAACAAACCCCTTTGAAGGAATTCCTTTCTTTAGTTTGTTACTTTATAGATAGATAGATAGATAGATAGATAGATAGATAGATAGATAGATAGATAGATAGATAGGTAGGTAGATTGTGAAGTCAGCTTCTCAAGTACTCAGCCATTACCTCGTCTATAAATAATATTCAGTTCAATTGACGAGGCAGGAGTACGAACCTGGATCATCAGATCCACAACGTGGATATCCTACCCACTAGAGATCACGGTTCTTTGTTCAAATATCGAATAATCATATCATAGCAGGTTTAAATAGCATAGTGATTAAACTGGCCGTTTGCTAATTTGGGGTTACCGTGGTACAAGTATTTTCAAGACTACGAATGCGTGTTTAATTTTATGTACAAAAAAAGGAAGTGCGTTGAACTCCATTGTTGAACAAAGGGTTGTACCTTCGTTAAGTGAAAAAGCACAAATAGAGAGCAACAAATAAAAGCCAAAATGTTTAAACATTCAGCCAGGCTATTGTTAGAACAATATGCTGCAGATAGAAGCCAGAAAGGAAGTTAGAAAAGATAAGTTTGTCGGGTGACAAGAATACACATGTGTTCAACAACAATTTATTACAACCTGCTGCAATGAAAGCATTTTCCGTTTGCCTAGTCGTGTGCTTGCAAGTGTTACGACACCAAAAGACAAGCCACCGCCAGTAATCTAGGATAATTGCAGCCTATTTTGACGTTGAAAGCTGTATTCTTTAGCAGATACAATAACAAGAAACGAAAACTGTCCGACATATCAAGAGATAAGTCACATTATTTCGGTAAAACAAGAGCTAACATGTTAATTCTGAGCGCACGCTTAATGGTTACGCTATCAGTAATTTCACTTGATAGGGCAGCTTCTTTTATCAGTATTAACAACTTCCTTGCCTTTAGTAAAGGGATTTGAAACTGAAGGAGGAATATAATGTCTTTTGTCAATATATTTAATGAAAAGACAGAGCTGTTAACACACATCGTGAAAGCAGCTGTTGTGATAGTGGAGTTTTATTGACAGACTCGTTACAGTTGACGAGTGATTTTTTTTTTTTTAATGTTACGTGAGTCTGAATGTGTTTAGACAGAAGCCTAAATACTTGACAACAATTATATAGGAATTAGAGTTTATTAGAAGTGTGTCACATTCTTAATAAACTTCACTTAACGTTAACTGTAGGAGAGGAGACGGGGGGTAAACGAATGACAGCTGGTTATATTCTTTAAAAACTTCGATTAACGAAAGTCTCTTATCTTGTTGAAAACATATTGAAATAAATATTCATAAGAAAACACAAATAGTAAATCAAACACGCAAACATACTTTCTGCTCGGAAGCAATGTCGTCAAGAGAGTTAAACTAATTTATAGCATAATGATGTCATTTCATCGTCCCAGTGTGCTAACATATCTCTGTAGTTATTGTTCATTTCATCTGCCAATAACAATATAAATAATTATAGGAATATTGCAACGTTCATACATACGTACATAGATAAATACGCACATACATATATTTATATATGACGGGTTGGAGGGCTCTCTATCATAGTAATGCGTGCTGAGGGAGGTGAGGCTATTATGCCAGTCCAGAAACGGGTCCACGTGAGTCCAAATACTTGAATGTATGCTAAGAGATTGTCTTAGCCCGTTTGCCTTCGGACGGTTGATTTGTGTAGTTATCATCAGTGTATTTCGGCGATTTAAATAAGAGTTTTGACTGTTATTTCCAGCAGGTAGACATACTTAGTATGTCCTTTGATTAATTTTAATTTATATTTATATGTACACACACACACACACACACACACACACACACACACACACACACACACACACACACACACATATATATATATATATATATATATATATATATATATATATATATATATATATATATATATATATGTATGTATATATATATATATATATATATATATATATATATATATATATATATATATATATATATATATATATATATATATATATTAACGGATGCATGTATGCATGTATATGTATATATACACACACATACACGTTTTTCTGATATTCTGTTCGCATCTGTTATTTGTTTGCTCTCTTCTTATTACTGTATATTAACCCTTAAGAACTAATAAATCTTTATGAAGAATTAATAAACTTTTAAGAGGAGCTAATTAGCCCTAACACAAAGAACTGATTAACTTTGACACAAGAGAAATATTGAAGGATATTAGATGACTGTGATGGCTGTTGTGGCTGTCGCTCCTACAGAAATGCATTATATCTGCTATTACATAAGACCTTCATTGATATTACACAAGGAGGCAATGTATGTACTTAAGGAATGATTTGGCTGATATTACTAACAGGTTAAAGGGCCACATAGGAACTAGCGTAAAGGCGTTGTTTAAGCAAATAGAGCTGAAAAGGCGGCAGGCGCGATAAACAACATACGCTTCATTTAAATTTATCTAGTCTTGAAAAAGTATCAGGCTCCGTTTATATAACGTTTAGTTTTAGGATTTATTGCAATGAAACGAAACATAAAACTTGCTACATCCGCGCCATCGTTGAACAATTCCATAGCAAAGGTATTTAAATCTGTGAAAACAGATCCGGAGTTTCATTGACATTGATTTTAGTGAGGATGACACTTAACACTAAACAAAAAATATCCATTGGATAGCATGTTGTTAAAAGATGTTAATGTTTGTGTTTGTGTGCTGTGTCTGTGTGCAAAAGCGGGAACTGAAGAGATGTTAATCCAGAAGAGTTCTCAGTTAATGGAATGTGTATGTGATTCAATCAATGATTTGTATGCGAACGATACAAATTTTATTTTCAAATCGTAATATCAGGTTCAGACATGGTCATTAACTAAGGTCATAAAGTAGTCTGCTTCAGCGTGAATCCCAAATTAAAGTGAAAGTTACCTTCTTGAATCATACCGACTCATAAGGGCTGGTTCCTCGGTTTCCATGACGTATAAATTCTCCATCTGGACGGGACACCGGGCCGTCGAAGGGTTGCTCAATTTTGCCAGCTCAGTGGACTTGAGCAACGTGAAATGAAGTGTTTTGCTCAAGAACACAACGGGCCACCTGCTCAACGAATGGAAACCACAATCTCACGATCATGAGTCGAACACTCTCACGAAATACTGCTAATCATTTCGCTAACGATTCTGCCAGCTCGACGCCTTAGTGTGGTTTTAATATCACTGTTAATTTTATTTCGTCTGTCTTTACGTTCTGAGATCAAATTCTGCCGAGGTCGACTTTGCCTTTCATCCTTTCAGTGTCGATAAATTAAGTACCAGTTGCGTACTGGGGTCAATGTAATCGACGGGCCCCTCTCACCAAAATTTCGAGCCTTGTGCTTAGAGTAGAAAAGAATATAAATGGTGTAGTACCTCTTAAGCTCAGCTTTACGATGTATTTTAATAACATCACCATCTATTCTGTAGTTAGTATACATTTGACATATATCATACATTTTATATGTGGTAGGTGTACTTTTGTTGTCTGACGTATTTGTAACGCTATATTATAGCTCGACCTAATAGTTTGTCAGATTATCCGTTCAGGATTAGTGTTTCTTTTATTCTATAGCTTTCTTTATCTAGAGCTTCGTTTGTGGAAGTGAATCTAAGTACTCTTATAAGTAGAGATTTTACCACTGATATTTTCTCTCTCTATGGACATTTACAGTCTGCATGTATGAATATGTATTTATCTATTTATATAGTGCACATGAACGCAATGTATCTATTCTTTTCTGTCGGAATGGTTGAATCAAAAATTAGAAGCAATGTACTACTGAGCGTTTTATTTTCATCATAGTATTACGAGTTAAGATTATGTGTGCAGTTCACGCTGATGAATTTTAGGTCATTCTTCAGACATGTGAAACTTACGACGTAGCCTTGTTTGATGTAATTTGTCACTGTAAATCGACAGATATCACTCCGTCATCATGTAAGGGATTGTCGTTCTTTTCTGGAACAGACTTCATAATATGATGATCATAGTGACACAAATTTCTTTATCTTCATAATCTTCTAAAAGCCAACCCTGTTGACCGTCATTAAAGCGTTTCTCCGGTCGACAAAAGAAGTGCAGAGACCATAGTACTTCTCTCGACTCTTCTTTTGGATTTGGTGTCCTACGGAAATCACATCCATAGTTTCAGTGTTAAGCGCGGAAGCAACATTAATCCTCCAGGAGCGGGTTTGTTCTTCGTATTCCAGGAGACTGTCTGGCACTAAACGCGTTGCGATCTTAACAAATAATACATTTCTATGTGATTGTCGCATGACTACAAATAAATTCAAACTATTATACCATCAACACACACATTCCTTCTGAAGCTTGAAATTTCGTTCTCTTCCAACATTTGACAATATAAAACATCAGTGCATATGACAGAAAATTCAATGGTCTTGCTGAGAGAAAAAGCAGTATACCAGAAAGAAGATGACAATTGGCCATGTACGACAGCAACACTGAAGATATATTTTATCCAGGTCTCCCTTCTAAATATAAATTCTCAAAGAATTATTGCCTATAAAACAAGAATTTTCAAAGAATTATTTTTTGGCATCACGATGTATAAAACACTGTGATCCAAACTTATACCTATGCAAATTTAGAAAACAAAACATGAAAATGAAAAACAAATGGATATGCTAACATGAATATACTGGAATATATGTTTATGTGTGTGAACAAGCATAGAGGTACCGCGATATAAATCTAGATACTGGCGGATTACATATATAGGTTTGTATACGACTGTATATGCAAACCGTTGAATAAAGAATAAATTAATATGTATATATATTCATATAAATATTTATATATACATATAAATATCTACATATTTCATAATTTCATATGTATATATATATATGGTTATCTGAGTTAGAGGTTCAAATACCCGTCTAAGGGATAGAAGTGTCCATTATGCTACCAGTATATTACCTACGTTTAACCATGGGCATACATATGCAAGCATATTATGCTCATAAATTATAGGTAAAGACAAGGATAAACATGAGATTATCAAGAATCAAAATTTAAAGAAAACAAGAAATGGAGAAACTATTGATAAACAACAATTGATTGACATCATTTATTATTCATTAATTCAATACAAATGGACTGCATCCCATCTAACAGCTGTTTCTGCTTCTGGTGTTGTATGGCATTGCCATTGATATGCTAAAAATATTTATCATATTTGGTAATAAAACTGATCTAGAATATGGAGCTTCATCAGAGAATAAATAAAGAAGAGGAGCGTAGCGAATAAAAAGGGAATGGTTGAATAGCGTTATAATCATACCATTTTGCTTGTATATCTCTTTGGGACGTTAAGTAAATGACTAAAATTAACATAGTAATTGGTGGATTTGTACGGGGATGGGCATACGATGGATAAATAATAAAAAATAATAATAGTGATATACGCCAATAGGTTTTAGTCGGACAAGGGGTAAAGATACAATAAGGTTTTAGATTAATCATAATAATTTATAATAATTATGTTTGTAGTACTAATTAATAGTATTTATCATAATAAAGTGCTAATCGATTAAATGTTATTTTTGATTTATTTACTAGTAGGTGGTTAAACCCTTCCACCTGTCGTCCGAAGTGAGATAGGGTAAGGTCCAACGTAATTGGTCAGATGAAATTTTAAAACAATAGACCAACTATTGAGACCGTTATACAGGGTAAGATGAATAAAGAAATGAATTCCAAAATAGTGTATCTTGTAAGGGACCCTAAAACGCTTAGGACAGTATATACTTGATTTAAAAAATAATATTATGGAATAAATATTAAGAGAGAAACCTATTCGGACATTTAGGTAGTAAGACGGTTGGGGATGAAAAGGGTCCAAAAGTTTTGTTTTTTTTAAATAGGAACATGAAATTAGTAAAAATAATGAAACGAATTTATTCCGTAGAAAATTTAGTTAAATATTTATGGTCAAGGGGAGGTAAATGGGTAAATGGTCTAAATTAGAGACTGCTTGTTTGCCATCCAGTGCACCTAATCAGTGAGCTGATTAGTCCAACAGACAGCTAATTTTCCAGTTAATTAGCTAAACAATCTATAAATCAGTCAGCTTAGTGGTCAATTAAATAAGTAAAAGTAGATATCCCTAATTAAATTAATGATTATAATTTATAATTAAAAATTAAAACACTTGCAAATTGTTTTCACAAATGCAAGCTCATCCTGCAATTTGCTTATGCATTCATATTTCATATGCAAAACAAAATCTAATTTTTTTGTTATTAAATCTTTTTGCATATTTAGAGTTTTTAAACTTTTTATTAATTATATCTCTAATGGATCTAATAAAATTAGATTTTAGATGTTTGGCAAAAGGTATTATGATCCAAGTAGTGTTGTTGTTTTCTTTATTAAAGCAATGGGTTATGTTTTGGGGGGTCATCTATTCTTAAACATGGTATATGATTCGTCTTATCTATATTAATTCTATCTATATTAATATGATTTCTGTGGTTATATATATTATTAGAAAGATTAGATAAAATGCGATGATTTTCATCTTTTTATGTTTACTGGCTTAGTGTTCTTATTTTTATCCATAATTAATTGTTTTATGTGTCTATTGTTAGTAGTCTTGGCTTTTATTACATTACTGTTAATGTAGTTAGTGATTTGTAACTTGCTGAATTCGTACCATTTGTTCTTTTAGTAAGGTTTTAGTTATGGTGCTCGTAGTGATTAAGTTTATTAGTATGTTTATTGCGGTTGTAGGATTTATCCTCATTGCTAATATTGTGTTGATGACTGTTATTGAGAGTTTTTGTTTGTAGGGGGGTACTAATTCACCAGTTCACTTAGGTTCACTAATATTGTCTTTATTGTTCATATCTTTTGGTATTATTAGTATTGGTGCTGTTGCTTTTATTATAATTAAATTTCATATTTGTATCCTGCCTTCCTAAGTACTAGATTATAGTAGTCTTTATGCTTGTTAACAATTTTTTCATTTGATGATAATAGGTTATACGATTACATTTATACATACATACATATATATATATATATATATATATATATATATATATATATATATATATAATTTATACATATATATATATATATATATATATATATATATATATATATATATATATATATACATATATATATATATATATATATATATATATATATATATATATATATATATATATATATATATATATATATATATATATATATAAAGGCGGTCCTACCCCATTTTAAAATGAATTTGTTTGAAATTCTAAGGTTTTTTCCATTATTTTATCCAACTTCTGTATATATATATTTATATACGACGGGCTTCTGTCAGTTTCCGTCTACCAAATCCACTCACGAGGGTTTGCCCAAGGTGTTATGCACTGGAACTGAACCCGGAACAATGTGGTCGGTAAGCATGCTACTTACCACACAGCCACACCTGCGCCAATATATATATATATATATATATATAGACATGTATGCATATATATATATATATATATATATATATATATATATATATATATATATATATATATATATATATATATATATATATATATATATATATATATATATACCTCTTTATATAGTATAGACATGCATGTATATATATATAGGCGTTTGTTTCATTGAAATGCGAGTTTCTGAAGTATGCATGCATTTTTGCTCACTAGGGTAAATCTAGATTTTTTTTTCATTTCTGTAGAAAATCTTTATCGAATGGAATATGTGAGCCATAATAGTTGATATGCAAATTATGGTCACAAACGAAGCCCGAGCGCGCCAAAAGACTGCCATAATATTGATTTGGATTACATGACCTCTCCAACAGAATTTCAATTCATCAAAATTAATCGGCTTAAAATATTTCACAGCTCTTTTGCTAAAATTACAGGGGTCATGTCAAATCTTGCGAATTTAATTCGATTTGATCTCCTTTTTAAACATCAAGGAACTTGGCGACAAAAAATAAATAAATATAGAAATAAAAATTTAAGTATAGAAATAAAAAAAAACAAATGTAACCACAAAAAACATTCACATACACGCACGCACAACCAAAAGGAAAAGATTATCGTATGATTAACGAAACTATTTTTGGCTGTTTTATATTTATTTGCTTTCCTATTTTTTTTATATTCTGTTTTTTTTGTTACAGAGGCAGGGAACATCCGGTTGAAATAGTAATAATGTTTTATAAATATTCAAAACATCCGCGGGTTTAAATTTTGGAACCAGATGAAAGAAGTACATACACCCATACACACAGATGCACACACAAATAAAGACACATCTATATGAATATATAACCACAAACACACACACATATTCATATAAATATATATGTATGTATGTATATATATATATATATATATATATATATATATATATATATATATATATATATATATATATATATATAAACATACATGTATATATACACATTATACATACATATATATATACATACTGATACAGACTTGTATATATTTATATCAATTAAATCTCAAAGTACGTTTTGGCGGGAAGAGAAGTTCTAAAGATGGATATTTATGGACGCGTTGCGTATATTTCTATTGTTGCTGCTCATTGTAGAGTACGGGTTCTGGGAACTGCTATATTGCTGAGCAGAAGAACTAGTATACTGGAGAGATACGAATCTTGATGGCGAATACTAAACTTCAAGGATTCAAGTAGCAGAGGAACAGAACATGGAATTGAGGATCTACTACAGGTAGTCGGATTCAAAGATTACTGCCACAATATTGTGAGACGCATTTCGGTCGAGCTAGCTTCAAGAAGAAACGGATATATATATATATATATATATATATATATATATATATATATATATATATATATATATGCGCAATACATACATGCATGCATACATACATACATACATACATACATACATACATACATATATACATACATAAGTACGTACGTACATACCTGTGATTGATTTGTTCGACTGAAAATCCTCCCGCGTGGCCGCAATCCAATAACTGCAACAATTAAAAGATAAAAGATAAAATATATTTTACACAAACACACACACACACACACACACACACACACACACACACGTACCACAGCCACGCCTGATATTTTTCTCTTGAGCATAGTGATACTAATAACCTAGCGTTAGAACTGAATATGTATATATTCAATATTTACATATATATATATGTTATATATATATATAATAATTATATGTATATATATATATATATATATATATATATATATATATATATATATATATATATATATATATAATTATTAATATATATGTATATATATATATCGGAGACACGTGCTTTTATTTCGTGAATGTGTAGCAACGTGTATTCATTCCACTTTTGCCTGTTGACGGACGGCATGTGACGATAAAGTTCTTTTGAAATATATAAATCCTTCTATTAGACACTTTGAATCGTTTTCTCGCCTTTCTTTGCACACACACGCGCGCGAAAACACACGCACTCACACACACATATATAGCCGCAAAAACTCAAGTATGTATGTTTGCATATGTGTGTGTTTGGGTGGGTGTGTGAGTATGTATGTGTATGAGGTATTATTTATGTAAAATGCCGTGCACAAATTCTGACAATTAGTCTAAATATTGAAGGCGTGAGGGGGAACTCCGTTCATAAACATGTCGAAACTTTGATCTCTTTATTCCCCTGTAATTCATTGAATGCGTTGCGGTTTTGTTTCTTGCTTTAGTTTTCTTTTTTTTTTTCAATTAATTTTCTAGTTTTATTTCCGTTTTTAAAAGTTCATGATACGCACCTTTGTTATTCTAAATGCATTTGAATAATCATGAAATTCATTTAAATATTAGGTGATTATTGATCGAAATGTTTAAAGACCATATCTTACTGTTAATTTGAAATCACTACAAATTATTGTGCAGCTGCTCATTTTCAGGACGTTTCCAACTAAAACACCGTTTGATCTCTAGAGATAAAGCAGGAGAAAGATTTATGTGTATCTTGCTGCAGTTAGTAACGATGACCTTTTAGCGTTACTATCCCTTCTTCTCGTTCTCTTAGAGGCCAT
>NC_142942.1:12420543-12438043 GCF_046866305.1 Octopus bimaculoides | reverse complement strand
TTTGGTAAGTTTTATCACAGTGTTTAGTGAAAAAATAAATCAGAAGTATACAACATAGCTGTATCGTATTTTACTGATCTGTGTATGCAACATGGCTGTACCGTATTTAACTAACTTGAGAACAGTGGAACTCAAAGACAACTGTTTGTGGTTGAAGTATTTGAATATAATTAATACGAGCACAGAAGTTATTAGACCGTGAGGAAGAGTGTTCCAGAACATTTATTAGCCCAACCCACCTTTGATGACAAATTCAATCGGCAAGCATTCTAATGGCATTCAGAGACAAATGAAGTTTAATTTAATTTGTTTTTTAAAATGATTATGGCTGTGTGGTTAAGAAGCTCAATTTACAACCAAGCGGTACGTGTTCAGTGTCATTGCGTGGCACCTTGGGAAAGTGTCTTCCACTATGTGTATTTGATAGGCGAAAACTGTGTGGAACCCGCTGAGTATATGTGTATGTATGTGTGAGTCAATGTGACTGTACACGTTTTGAGTTGGTACTTGGCACCCTCCACCACTAAACAACCGGTGTTGTTTTATTTACGTTCCCGCAAACTAGCTGCTCAGCTAATGTGACCGATTGGAAGCGTACAAGGTTGGCAATAAAAATAAGTACTAGGATTGATTTGTCTAATTAAAACCTTTGATGGTGATACCCATGCATGGTCATGGTTCAATGATTGAAATAAATTAAAGATATAAGATAGAAAAAAAAAACAGATACCGGATATAGTGAAAAATTCGTGTAAAGAGAAGAAATTTCAATCACGAAAAAGTTTGTAGTTAATAAACAATCAACGCCATTAGTTCATGCCTTCATGTGGTTAGCACCAGGCATGGTTTTACACATACAAGAGAACAAAATTGATAACTCTTTTGTCACGGCTTATGTTTCACTGTGAACGCACTGTAGTGCACTAACGATCGCGAGATCGTGGTTTCCATTCGCGAGCCAAGTGGTGCGTTATGTTCTTCAGCAAAACATTTCGTTTCACATTACTCCAATCCGCTCAATTCTAAATGATTAACTCTGCGATAGATTCATGCCCTATTCAGGGTGGGGATAATGTTGTGATCTTAGTCATTTATACGTCTAGACAACCGAGTAATCTACCCTATGAGTCCCAGGACTCGAGATTGTAATGTTTAAAGGACATACTATTATTATTTATTGTATTTCATTGTTTTTTTTTATAGTGATTAATTACGATTATTCGTTTAATATATACGACAGCTGATCTCATGTTTTTGTCATGAACCATTCTTCATTCCATTCTGTACCTCACTTTATTGTTTATTGTTTTGTTTTTATATGCAGCATTATAGAAATCAGCTTCGTTGAGATAAACTTTTGGAAACGGAATTATTGATTCTAGAGTAATTTCTACATGTTATTTGATGCTATGGATTTAGCTGTTTTAAGCAAAGTTCTGTTAAGGAAAAGAATCAGGAAACATCGTTGCTTACTTCGTTACTTTGTAGATCCAACAGCCCATCTTTAAAATTTTCGGTATCACATAAGTTCGATAAGAATAGTTACCGGATCCAGCCATCAAGAGTTTCCTTCATATGTGCTTCTCAAACTTATCCTCAAGCTGTGACAGATGATTACCAATTCCTGCTTTCGACGATGCATCGATTTCCGGTTACTCTCGAATCCTTCCTACAAGCACGGAAAATCAAAGGGAATATTCTTTATCAGTTTACCATTCCAAATTGAGACCATTTTCTTAAACGCCTTAATCCTACCAAGTCACTGCAACCTGTTTGTTTAGAATTTCTGTATTCCTAATTTCTGTTTATTGAAATACCCGAATACATCTGACAAAAAGAAATTCATATCATACCATTTTTTCTTCCAAATTGTTTCTGTTCTTGCGGAAGAAAACAGCAATTTTCTGAGACATGATAATAACCTTTTGTCAGCGTACAGCAGCATGGGAAAACAGCAGTACTTGATTTCCAACTCTTAATTTCTTGCAGAAACACTTGATATTCCAGTGAATGAGAGCTTTGCTTCGCCCGAAGATTTAAAAACTCTACTTATGACCACATGAAGTGTTGCGGCTAAAGTCTAAGCAACAATTTTATGTTGACCATTAACACAGTGGTAAGTATTTAACGTTTGGTATACTGTTTTCAACAAACCTGCAAAACAGAAGATGTAACCAATCATGGCAAAGCTCCCAGGAGGTTTCACTGCGATTTATAATCAAGATATAAAGTACCAGCAACTTTAAAAGTGATTAGGAAGTGGTTCGCCAATCAGAAACTCTTTCTTCGGTGCAAGCTGACAGGAACGTTAGCACGCCGGGCGAAATGCTTAAAAGGTATTTCGTATGCCGTTACGTTCTGAGTTCAAATTCCGCCGAGGTCGACTTTGTCTTTCATCCTTTCGGGGTCGATAAATAAAGTACCAGTTACGCACTGGGGTCGATGTAATCGACTTAATCCGTTTGTCTGTCCTTGTCTGTCCCCTCTATGTTTAGCCCCTTGTGGGCAATAAAGTAATAAGAAATTCTTTCTTCGAGGCATCATCATGCATCTATCGGGTAAATAGCGTTAATTTCCTCATGGATGTGACATTAGTCAATTCATTAACTTGAAAACTAATGAAGAATTAGAGGTGGTGAGATTTCGTGTAACTCGTGGGCAACGACACTCGCACTCATTTCAGCAACTCAACTCACGGTTCTATCCATCTAAAAGAACGCAGTTTGGAAATCCACCGGAGGACTTTTCCTTGATGCAAATATATATATATCTTCAAGCAAAAAATTCCAGAATTGATGTTGGTGACGAACGGAATTCAAGACGTGGAAGATTTCGAATTTTGCTTATCATATCGAGCACGTGTGATTTGTAATCCTTCAATACTACAATCCGTGTCTGGATATTTGCTTTCTAAAAAGCTTCTAGAGTGTATTGAAGTTTTAAATTTGAACTGAACGTTATGAAATTGCAAAACGTTTACTGCAATACTATGCTCGATCAGGGCCCCCAAAGCTGTTTTGACAGATGTCAAAACTATACTCGCCCGATTCAGTTTCTAAATTTGATAGCTTTTATACGGTTTGACTCGTATTGCCACCAATAGGGACTTGGGGTCACTGTAACAGTCAGACCCATTATAACTAGTTATAGCACCCAGACAAATGAATACAATGTGTAACTGAGAGAAGTTGCAATGATTTTTTCTCAATTTAAAGATAAAGATAGGAGGTTTTTATTGCAATACAAGAACGAATTGTATCTGGCCGTGGGTAAGGGAGGAAGACACACATACAAGCAAGGGTATAAGTTGAAGAGTGGTGATGGTAGCGGTGGTGGCGGTGGCGTCATACTAGCAGTGAGAGAGGAGAGAGGAGAGAGAGAGAGAGAGAGAGAGAGAGAGAGAGAGATGTTGAAAAGTGAAAATGAAAACTATTGTGACGTGTCCGACGTATAATAAATTTTCAGTAAAATTTGTTGCCGTTACTTTCGGTACCGATTTCAAATCCCCTCTAGGTCGTGTTGCCCATGGTTTTTCCGAGATAGATAAAATAACTGAAATAAAACACAAGCGAAATAATGAGGTCGATGGAACCGACTTATCTTCAACTCCGCTTCCTTACCTTAAAACTGATGGCTCTGTGCCAAAACTTTACAAAAATACAATTGTAAGCAAACTTTCTTCAGATAATTCTTAGCACCCCCCACCCCACCCCGTGAAATAGATTTTAGTACCACAGACTGTGAATCAATGTTGTACAAAGAGGTATCATCCATTCAATGAAAATATCGACGTAGGCTTGCATAATACATGAGATTTTTCCGGATTCCACGCAGACAAATTACATGATCAGCGCTTTTCGTACGTTCTAATAGTTTCGAGTATACGTATGATCACGGTGACAGTGAAACGAAATTATCATTTTATTTACAGTTGACATACTATTTAATTTGTTGGACGCAAGTTATTTTGAATATCTCTCATGTATATGTGTGTATCTTTGTGCCTTTGGATATATATATATATATATATATATATATATATATATATATATATATATATATAAACAATAAATTAAATAGAGAGATACAAATGACAATCCAATAGTTTATTTATATTATAATATACCATAATATACTATGAATATAATATAAGATAATATTAAAAGTTCTTTAAAAAAACAAAAGAGCAGACAATTTGTTTCGACTTATAAGCATTATTTGATTTATAAACAATTCAATTCACTTATATAAGTCTCATCAGAGCTATGGTTTAAAGCTAGACGAAATTCCGTGTGAAAGGACGGCTGGATTGTAAAAAAATTAATTCAAATGTTTATGTATTATGAGCGTGAGCGTTAACTTTTCAACTACATAATTACAATTTAAAAAATTATAACGGACAAAATAATTTCTATCTACATATCTATTTCTAACACACGCACATGCAAACACACATACACACGCACGCGTGCACACTCACATACACACACACAAGGGCGCACATGCGGATGAAATGAACAGTTTATTATATCAGAACCTAGCGCTTGACTGATCCTTATGTGATTCGACTCAAGGAAAGTGAAAAGCGATTTGGACCCCGGCTGTGTTTGAACTCAGTTCGTACAGAAAAGAAACTAAAAAGTGTAAGTACTATTTACCGATTCAATCCGGCACCGCACCTTACAGATATGGCACTCCACTATCTTCAATTATTTTCCTAATAATATAAATAATATGCTCGGTTCGGAATTTATATTTTATATGAACATGGCAAGATCTTTTACCATAAGCTGTAGAGATCAAGTAATATTCTGGTTTCGTGTGAATTAATTTTCTGCTTAATACTACAATATGTATAATATGTATCCATCTGAAAGAAGTAAGTGGCCGGTCGGTCAGCCAAATTCTTCAAGAGTTTCCATTATTCATATCAACAGAACAAAGCTTTCGAACAAAAATCCAATAATAGACTTTCATAAAACATATTTATACATAAATACATAGATACATACAAATATACATATAAATCCATACGAGCATATATTCATATTTATGTAGATATGCATTACACATGTACATATGCTCAAACATACATACATACATATACAAATATATATATAAACATATATCTATGTGCTTGTATGTCTGTATCGATATATATATAATATATATGTATATATATATATATATATATATATATATATATATATATATGCATGTATATATATATATATATATATATATATATATACGTACATACATAGGTATATATATATATATATATATTATATTATTATATATATCTATATATCTATATATTTATATTATATATATATATATAAAACAAGACATATTTATATATATTATATACATATCATAAGATTATGTACGTATATATATATATATATATATATATATATATATATATATATATATATATATATATATGCCTATGTATTTATATATTTTTTAAGACCAATCTGCGCCCTTATCACAGCACTAGTTCATTTACATGTCACTTGATTATTTTCGTCTACGTAGTAAATTATTCTCGCTTTACGTAACCATAATCCATGTGTAAAACGTGTAACTGATGAATTCCTATATGCATTTCTACATAAAAATATTATTGAAACAAAATGAAAAACAAAAACCAAGGACAAAATTGAAGAACTGATATAAATAATAGACTAAGCAATGCAATAAGGAGCTTCATATTTCTGGACATATGTATATTAATTCTGATCATTTTTCTGTTCTTCTTCCCCCCCGCCCCCACCGTCAATCTTTCTTTCTCTTTCTTGTAGATGAAATACGTCTTACGACTTCGTTTAGGAGTGTATGTTGGTGAAAAATATTTAATATCAGTTGATGTTTCTCGACTTAGAATTTAATATTGCCAATGGAACGCTCCATAGACTTTTGTCGCGAGATAAATATAATAAGTCATGCCTGGAAGCAATGTTTTAACGACTGAATACTTACAATTTATTAGAAAGTTTGTCGCAAAAATTCACCTCAAAATTGCATGGATGGATTTTTGCTTTTTCTTCTTTCTCCACGTAGTTTTTAACATCCTTTTTTCGTTTTTCTTTCTTTTTTTTTTCTTTCAATAAAGAAAAGGTGAAGTGTCGAAAATATATTGTAGATATATATTTTAGAAAAACGACATAAACACAACAAAAATTAATATAGATTTTGATTTGACTGTTGTACTTTGCGGTGGATACAAAATATTGAATTATTTGTATAGCCAGTACCGAAAGGAAAGGAAAAAAAACGAAAGCGACGCAGATGGCCGAATTGATAATATGTCAAACTAGTGACAGAGGGGTCAATGGATCGTACTTCACGTCAGCTCTATTCAGAAAATAATCTTTCTTATGTACATGCATAAATACATACATACATACATACATACATACATATATATATATATGTACGTATGTATGTATGTATGTATGTATATGTGTATATATAGTATAAATTATGTACTACACTTGACTGTATATCATAACTAGTGTTACTACTAGCTATAGTAGTAACCAAACCTTTATACTGAAAGCTAAGAGAATGATAATAATGTATGCGGACCTCTAAATTCAACAGTAGCAATCATACATTATATACTATACATGTTTCTGTGTGTGTGTGTGTGTTTGTGTGTGTGTGTGTGTGTGTGTGTGTGTGTGTGTGTGTGTGTGTGTGTGTGTGTGTGTGTGTGTGTGTGTGTGTATTCTTGTATTTTGAATTATTTGCAATATTCTTGTAAGGAAGGAAGTAGTTTCTAACAAAGATACAAAGCAACATCTTTCACATGTATATAACACAGCAATGTTAGATTTTAGACTTGAGTAAAGTTTTGCATACTTTTACTGTTCAGCTTATAGATTGTTTTTGTTATTTGCCTGTTAAGTGCAGTGCGTATGTATGTATGTTTCTTTGCTGCTTTTAATCATTTAAATTCTTTCTCTGAAGAAGAAGCTGGTTTCTAGCCAGGACACAAAGCTCCATCTTTGGAATGTAGATAACGAAAACAATATTCACTAGGTAAGCGGAAATGTGATTTGGTGATGTCCGTGTCTTTCCCAACGATATTCTAATAACTCAAGTATGCCTGGCTTCTACCAATAGAAAGGAATTGAAACTACGCCAAGTTTTCTTCAGTATTAATTTCATGTGTCGGTTAGACTCACTGACATTACTTGAGTCCTAGGACTAATAAGGCTGGTTACCCGGTTTCCAAGGCATACGAGCGTCGGGGATCAGAGCACTTCCCAATGAATGGTACGCTAGTCTGTCACAAGTTTACTCCTTTACTTTTGTAGACTGAAGCAACATGAAATAACATAATTTGCTCAAGAACAGAACGCACCGTACAATCCGGGAATCGAAAACACGACCCGGGGACCGTGAATGTAACACTGTACCCACTAGGCCACGCAGCTTTGTAGTTAAAGAAACTCATGGTTTATAATTAGCAGGCAAGGAGGAAAAATATGATATTGTGGTGTTTGTGTGTGTCTTTCCCCAAAATATCTAAAGACTGAATGTTACGGCTAGATTCAAGTAATGAAATAGAGAGTGAAGCCGTCTCAATCTCAAGCTTTTCTGGTGCTATCTCTAGCTCTGCGGTGCGGTTGTTGCTTCACTATGAGGTATAATGAAAGTGGTCAGCTCTCAACCCAATTCGCATCAAGTCTATAATCTTCGGATGAAACTAAACTTCATATAAATGAAATATAAAACAGGGGACAACAGACAACAAAAGGAGATTGATAATATAATGAAAATAAGAGAGTGTGGTGTATAAGCCTTTCTCAGTTATTTCCTACTAAGACAAATAGATTGGTGTCGTCTGGAAATCAACGTAGAGTTGCAACCAAATGCCACTAGGTTAACCTATGACTAACATTGTCATGCTTGTCGAGACACAAAATTTATGTTAAGCAAAAGCAGTACAAGCTTTTGAATTGGCCACACTGTATGACTAATACATTTGAACCAATAAGATATATTCATTGCAGTCTCCTGACATTTTAAAAAGGGCAGTTAAATTGCTATCAAACCATACACAGCGCCACGTCTTTGGCAAACGTACGTATTAGGTCATGCACTCCAGACTCCATCATGACTAGAACGCTCTTGATCATATGACTCTATGACTGCTTGTTTAGCTTCAGCCCAACTGTAATTGCGTAGATTATAATCAAAGACATTTCAATCTTGACCATTCTTTCTTTTCCATTTCTTCCTTATTGTTCAATGTGCCCTTCCTCCTTTAAGAGAGTAAACTGTGATTTGAAGCAATATGGCCGCAACTATTGCCAGAATAATCTCGAACACGGTGACGTCTTCACTGATGTAAATGACAAGAAAGGCAAAGGCTTAAAACCGTCTGGACTGGAACTCCAAATATTTACGTTCATAACGGTATTTTACCATACTTTCCTACCTATTCTGTCAGTCATTACTCCCTCTTCTCACCTTACATTCCCAACATAACTGTAATTAGATATCCCGAATTGAAAGTAAACTTATTATTTTTATAATCCTAATTGTAATGACATCTCCATGTTATTATTAGTTGTAATTAGCATGTCACACACTATTATGATATCGTCACAAAATTAAGAGCTTCCTAATGCTATTTTGGAGTATTAATTGCAGTTACACTTTATTGTAGCAATTTCCAATTAGCATCTGACATTCGGCGATTGCAATTACTATTTTATGCGCCGCACGATAGTTATTATTTCCTGTCTGGTGACAATTATAGTTCCTTGTAGATATATATATATATACATATATATATATTGGTAGCTATCGATTTTGTCGTTGCTGGCTGCAATATGTATAACCGATTAATTCCGATAGCAGACTGTATAATGTAGACATATGTGTGCGCGTGCGAATATATATATATATATATATATATATATATATATATATATATATATATATATGTGTGTGTGTGTGTGTGTGTGTGTGTGTGTGTGTGTGTGTGTGTGTGTGTGTGTGTGTGTGTGTGTGTGTATTTATTTATATATATATATA
The DNA here is from genome assembly GCF_046866305.1 of Octopus bimaculoides. Taxonomy (NCBI): domain Eukaryota; kingdom Metazoa; phylum Mollusca; class Cephalopoda; order Octopoda; family Octopodidae; genus Octopus; species Octopus bimaculoides. The sequence goes on along the minus strand of NC_142942.1, from coordinate 12,428,986 downwards.
TATATATATATATATATATATATATATATATGCATATATATACACACACACATGTATAAATATATGTGTGTGCATATATATTTATATATGCACACAGTTACGTACATACTTGCTTATATATACATATCTAAATACATATGTGTATGAACCTGCATATATATATTCCGTCCTAATTATACAGACACATGCATATGCGTGTATGTATGTATGTATGTATGTAATCATATATGCATATATACGTGTGTATTCATATACATGTATATATATGCATACGTATGCACACATACACTCTCTTTCTCTCTCTCTCTCTCTCTCTCTCTCTCTCTCTCTCTCTCTCTCTCTCTCTCTCCCTCTCTCTGTGTATGTGTGTGGGGTGGCGTGGACACAAGATACATTTATGATTTATAGAAATTATCTCCGATTCCAGAGAAGAAAGACGATTTGTTTGGGGTGCCATTAAAAGGGAGATAATCTCAAGAACCAAGTATCAAGAATTCTCCAAACTTGACATTCTATAAAGAAAAAAGAGAATTTATTGACTTGAAAGCAACAAAACAGCTTTGGACACGTGTTTCTCTCGTAATAACCCTCAACATCCCACTTGACAACACACTATTTTCATGTCTTCTCTGAAAGCGGTGCTGATATTTTATACATCAATATATTTAGTATTTTATTAAATAAACTAAGTCTGATCGAAGGCAACGATAGTGATAACTCTGGGCATGTTTCTCTCTTATTAGAACTCCTCAGTCAGGCTGTCTTTGCCATAATTTGATACATCTTAGACAGGTACGAGATATAGAGAGTTTAAATCTGATGTGACTAATGTTATATGAATGCTCTTTCGTTCACCACTGCGACAAAGATTGAATTTATTACTGAATCTAATGATAATTTCGTGATTGCTATTCTGCTGCGCTTGCCTAATAAATATGTTTAAAAATACATATCTTCTCCAGGAACGTAGTGTAGCGCTGCTTATTATATACGAGCATCAAACAAACAAACCTTTTAGCCGGCTGTCCGACACCCGAGTGTCATGGCCTTTAGTATCCATCGTCGATAAATAACAATCAAATAGCAAGCAAGAAAATGAAGCTGCATATTCTACGGTTGAACTTGTTGTCGTTCCTACCTTGAGATTCAAATATTTTATTGTAGATGAAATGAGAATATCGTAACTGGGTAAATGCATATAAATGCTTTACCTGTAGACGCAATGCAATTCCAACATCGTTGTGCAAATATTGAAGATACAAGCCAATAATTTATCAATTCGGTTATTGCTACGCTAAAATACTGCCATAATATCCAGTTATCCTGACCTTAACGTCAGAACTATAGCATGTTATAAAGGAAGTTGAATATAGCATGTCAATGACGGTAATATAATTTGGTGAATTATAATAAAGATAGTTGTCGTAATTTTCGACAAATTCTATAAGAAACTTTGCTACTTCACAGGGATTCAGAATACATTAGACAAGTGTCCACACACATGAAGATTGTATACAAGCTTTTCAGTCTACCTTCGAACAAACAGGCCATTCGCCAGTTTCTATAATAATGGAAATCTCTGCTAAGTGAGTCAGAACCAATGTTAGATCAATTAATGTTTGACCCGAGGTTATGGCCGCTAACCTCTACAGTTATTTCCTACAAATCAACTGTGGTATCTTTCTGCGTGGGCCTCCCTCACACAATTCACACACTGACATATAATGTTCTCCTGAGATAATTACAACCCGCAATTATATCAGTGACTTATCCCAGTGATATCAGATTTATATTTTAAAAAATTGACACCTATTGTGTTTGTAGTGTTGTTTCTTAATACCCGACTTCGTAATTATGTAAGTCTTAAATTAAAGGTATTCCAACGGTAGCCATAGAGATAGTGTATATAGGAATACAATATTTAATGAGCTCTTTGCCTTTTTTATAAAGATTGTAGGATGTGAAATGAGTGAGATTTCACTCATCTATAAACAGGGGACCCTGCGGCGGAATAGCCTTCCGATCTGGGGAAATATTGGCCTGCTCGCCAAGCCAGCCGGGTGGCATCATTCGAAATCTAGAATGATACAAAGCGCGTTGTAACCAGCGACATATAACAACATCTCTATGGTCTAGCTGGTCACGTGATCATGTGATTATTGATTTATATACTTCCCATATATAACCAGAGACAGTCGGAGTTTTCATTCTCCTTCCATTGAAATAAACACCAGCCAAAGATAGCCCCAAAAATACACTCCAACAACCCTACCAAAACGCCCTGAAGCATTCTATAGTCTTATCTTACATATACATTAAATCTGAAGAGAACTAAAAGTGTTTGACAATAGTTAAGCTCGATAATGGTGAACTTTCTACTAGACGAAAGTAACAATTACTTTTTGTGGCACTCCGTCGGTTACGACGACGACGGTTCCAGTTGATCCGATCAACAGAACAGCCTGCTCGTGAAATTAGCGTGCAAGTGGCTGAGCATTCCACAGACACGTGAACTCTTAACGTAGTTCTCGGGAAGAACCTGCGTGACACAGAGTGTGACAAGGCTGGCCCTTTGAATTACAGGTACAACAGAAACAGGAAGAAAGGGTGAGAGAAAGTTGTGGTGAAAAAGTACAGTAGAGTTCTCCACCAGCCCCATATATGTGTGTATATATATATATATATATATATATATATATATATATATATATATATATATATATATATATATATATATATATATATATGAAAATATATATAAATTTGAAAATGCAGAGGTCTCTTAAAGGCGTTTATTGACTTGGGTGGTTTCACCTTTTTTAAAAAAGGATTATCAAAATTAAAATATAAAGCTTTGTATAAGCTTTGTTGTGTTAAAAAATGGTTATCATAATTGTATATCTGTATTTTAATAGAAATATGATATTTTTAAGACAATATATTTTTTAACGCAACAAAGCTTATACAAAATTTTACATATATATATATACATATATATATATATATATATATATATATATATATATATATATATATATATATATATATATATATATCTGTGTGTGAGTGTTTGTCCCTCTCCCACTTGACAACTGGTGTTGATGCGTTTACGTCTTCATACCTTACCAGTTTGGCAAAAGAAAGCGATAAAATAATTACCAGACTTAAAAATATTTAACACTGGGGTTGATTCATTCAAGTAAAAATTCTTCAAGGCGGTGCCTCAGCATGACTGCAGTCTAATGACTGAAACAAGTAAAAGATGAAAGATATACACACACACACACACACACACACACACACACACACATATATATATACATATATATAATACAAATAATATATGAGTATATGCATATGTACGTACATGTATGTACATACCTACATCTACTAGTATATATAGATGCATATCTGGGTACAGGACGTTGCAAAGAAAAAACGTGGACAAAATGATAAACAGAGTACGGAAAACACACACACCACATAGAGAACATATATATGTATGCATGTGTGTGTGTGCGTACATCCATCCATACATACATTTATACATACATATATACATGCGTACGTGCATAAGTCCATACATTTATGAAAGCATATTTAAATGCATGCAATCTCATCTAAATTTCTGCCAATTGAGAAACATAAGAAGCCTGATGTAGTAGTTTGTGAGAGAAACGAAAGTTATGCAGGTTTTGATGACAGCTGTTGAGCAGATGTGAATAATTTTATGGCGTCCATTGAGAATGAGAATATTTATATAAAACATCTTCGAAACCTATATTTCCTCTACTTTGATGATTTTAGATTTTTATCTTCAATTATCGATGGATTTGGTTCTGCTACTAAAAGTCTCTGTGGCTATCTCGAAAAGCTGAAGTCTCAGACATCGAACGTGACCAGCTAAAAAGCACTTTCGATATATATATAAGCGAAATATACTATATTTAGAAGCTGATTATAGAGATATACTTGAGGAATCTTGGAGATCTAAAGCCTGATGATGCAAAATCTTCGTGTGCATTGTCGAGAAAATGGTCAAAGATTGTTGTTGTGGATATTTAACCCCAGGCAAGCACTGATCGAGAAGCTCTATAATCGAAGAATTTCTAGCTGGGGCTATAACTGGTGGTCAAGCATTTTGCATCTATGTAACATTTTTGAAGCGGTAGGATTTGATTAGAGGAAGAGGGAGTGGCTATTCCAAGCCAGATGACCTACGACCTGGCGCGGCGTACATTGATGCCATGTCACTCCAATTGCTCACAATAAAAAAGGAAAACAAAACATAACCAAAAAAGAAAGAATGACCGGATTGTTCTAAAAAATATTCTGAAGCAAATGAAAAGCCTGATCACCAAGTTTCGTTTGCCATCTCTTGACAAATATTCTTGACTAATATGGCTGAAGAGCAGCAATTGTAGGAGAGGGAGTACGTCGATTACATCAACCTCAGTGCTCAACTGAAACTTATTTTATCAATACCGAATGTATGAGAGGCAAAGTCAACCCCGGTGGCATTTGAACTCAGGACGTAAAGTCGGAAGAAATACAGAGCACTTGAGCTCATCTCTATATGGAGCTGACGTTAGGTACCTATGCTCAAACTGAGATTAGTGATACTGCATGAGCCCATTGATATGTGCAAGGAGGATGTAATACGACACAACGCTATATTGATTACGATGTTTCCAGATCAACACCAACATTTTAAATTAGGTATGTACAAAATCAGTCAAAAAATTAGGAAACTCCACTCATTTACATTTTCTAATAGATTACGAAAATTGGCGACACTTATAGCATCATCGTAGAGCAGCGCTCCATTTACTTAATACACTAAATTTCACAGTTAGATTTTGCTATAGCGCACATTTCCCACTGAACTTAACCAGAGTATTTTCGTGACTAGGTGGACACTAGTTTGATAGTTGAGCTCTGATTGCCTGTATGCACTTGAGTTCATAAATGGGGTCAGGAACTCTCGTGGGAAAAAAAATTTCGCTGCCCAGTCAAGGAACCGAACGCATGAGCTTAGGGTCATGAATCGAATTCTGTAACTAGAAGCCCACGCACCAATACAAATCAGTAAATAAAAATAAATAAAAAGTGGATACAGATTCTTGGCAACAATTTTTGTCAGGGATACAAAAAACAAAAACAAATAAAATACAAACAAACAAACAAAAAATGCAAAATACAAAACGAAGATGGAAGCACAATTATGACTGGCAAGCACGTTTTTTTTTTATTAATGAATTTCATGCGTAGATAGTATTTCAAAGATCACTGACCTTTTCCATTCATTTTAATACAGCTGACCTTCCTTTTCTGTTATCCTAATATTTCACACGTCTGGTCTTTGTTGTTGATTCATGACTTACGCAAACTTATTTACAAATAAGTAGTGAATAAATTTACATAAAAAAATAATAATATTCACAACAGGAATGGCAAATATTTATCTAGTCCTTTAGTCTATGTATTGCCATTGAGACAAGTGTTCAATAAATTCAGATCGATATGACAAGTGATTGCCTTGTGTGTGTGTGTATGTGCGTGTATGTGTGCGTGTGTGTTGTGTTGTGCTATGTTGTATGTGTGTGTGTCTGTGCGTGTGTAAGTGTTTTGTATATGTGGTGGGATGTGGTTAATGCTGTTTCTAATACACTTCTATATTTAAGAGATGAGGAATTATGTACATTATTTACATTAGTTACATTTCACGGATATTTGTCCTCATCTTGTTTGTTGTTAACACAACGATTCGGCTGATATACTCTCTAACCTTCATCAGGTGTCTTGGGGAAATTTTGATCCTGGGTTCTCATTCCTACTGTGTTTTTCAATTTTATTATTATGTGTAGTAGAAGATACTCACCAAAGATACCGTGCAGTGGGACTGAACCTGAAATCACATGGTTCCAAAGCGAGCTTCTTAACCACATAGCCACCTACATGGCTAACATCGTTAGGTGTTTAGCTCCATATAGTTTTGAGTAGGCAGTCAAATGGCGTTTGTTAAACACTTAAAAATTTGAAAATTCTGTTGGACAAGCAGAATAACTTATGTCGTTATATCAGAGGAAAAGAGATGTTGTGATGTTTATGGTTTTCACAAAAGTAGTGAGTGCTATTTAATGACACATAATAGCTTTAACTAGAGATTGAAAACTGAGTTGTGGTTTTGCTTTTTAAAATATAATTTATGTCAGATTTAGTGAACAACAGCGTCCGTAGTTACACATTTCTAATGAGGACAATTACTGATTTACTGTGCTTATAACTACAACAGTACCTCTGTACAACACGTTGCCGAATAAATACAACATACGGTACTGTTTATCCATTTTCTTGCGGATGTTTACATTTTTTGCCGATAAATTTTGTTGGCGTCTTTCGTCGTTTCAATGAATGATGGTCCAGGAACACACATCTGGATAACGTTTGCAGGAGTTTGCGAAACGAGCATCACCTTATGACCGCCTGTTTGCCGGATCAATGCTGAAGGTTTCTCGTGGCATTCTCTACCTGTTCCTGACGCCGCGTTCCCTTTCGCTACTGGACTTACGAGGAAAGTACGATTGTGTTTCGGTGCTGGGGTCTTAGTTTGAAGAACGACTTGAACGATGGATAATTATTGTGGGATAAGGTTTTACAGCACTCCTCTCTCTCTCTCTCTCGTCCTTCAAATTTGAACTGGTCTGATGCAACATTACCACAATCCCAGTCATTGTCAGGTGTTATTTGTATGAAGTTACCTTTTAGTGAAGGTGAGTGGCTTAGAGGTTAGGGCTGTGAGTTCGATTCCTGAGTGATGCGTTGTATCCTTGAAAAAGGCACTTTATTTCTCATTGCTCCAGTGCAGTCAGATGGCAAGAATGAGTTGTATCTGTAATTCAAAGGGCCAGCCGTGTTACATTCTGTGTCGTGCTGAATTTCTCTGAGAACCATGTTAAGGGCACGCGTGTGTATGGAGTGCTCAACCGCTTGCACATTAATTTCACAAGTAAGCTGTTAGGTTGATAGAATCAAGTAGAACACTCGCAGTCGTAACTGATAGAGATCCAGACCACCTACTTTTAGATGAGAAGCTGAAGAGCTGGAGTTTCTCATCTACTTTGGGTCTGTTGGGGTGTCAGCGAGTGACCTTCTTCGGAAAGTATTTCCGTGACATATCAATTAACCAATCCCTGAGACACTGGGAGGTGAAACAACTCCGAGTCAGAGTAGATCTAAGAACAGTAGTGGGGAAGAGTCGGTTTAAATTCATATCAAGAACAATCCAATACAGGAAAGATATTCCGCACTCCAAATACAATATTTTAGTTAACACAGTAATTAGGTCTGTCAGGTGCCTGAAGGCTCTTTTTAGCCCGAGGTTTTCTTGGTGTCCATGGCACATAACCGACTAACCTCTTTGTCACTGGGTTAGTCACAGTTGGTGCTGGTATTCACCTTTAGCTGAGTGAAGTGGAATAACACGAAATAAAAGATTCAGCCTTGGAATCGAAACCACAATCTTTCGATCGTGAGTTCAACACCCTAGCAACTAGTCCACGCACTTGGATACTGTATTTGTTAGAACACATTAAAGTCTGTAAAATGTTATTCTGCTTGTTAGCGCGTATGAGTCAGCGTGCTGCACATTCGAGAACATTAACTATGGAACAAAATCGGTGACATAATCTTGCTAGTTGTTATAAATCATTTTATAAGCGTTGATAACGGTAACCTCATGTGGTCGATGCAATCAGCTAGAAAACATCGCTAGTCATTTTATGATGATAATGAAAATAATTTATTTATGATGATGATAAAAGAAATCAACATAACTACGTGATATGATACCCTATATTAGTTCAAATATGTTATGTTATCAGTTGCTTTACAGGTGCTAGGGTAGATGGCTGACAGTATTCGTTCAAGACCTTTACGTTTCGAGTTCAAATCTTGCCGAGATTAACTTTGCGTTTTATCCTTCCATACTCCAGAAAGTAAAGTTCCTATACAGTCTGTCCACAAAGTCTGGCTACATGGAGTAAATAAAATCATAACATAAACAATTAAATATAAGAAATAATAATGTCTTAAAGTATGTGTTAATCCTCATGTGGGTACATGGAGTAAATAAAATCAACATAAACAATTAAATATAAAAATAATAATTTCTTAAAGTATGTGTTAATCCCCATGTACCCAAACTTTGTGGACACCCTGTATAGTCTTGTGGTCGATTTATTCATCTCGCCCATTTATTGAAATTTCGCGCTATGTGCCGAATACCATAAACGATTAGTAAGCTTTAGACTTGTTCGTACAAATATTATCATGAATAGGCAGGAACAACTATACAATCGAAATACAAACCTTCAACAACTAAACTGTAGTGTTGTGGGGATATCGTATGAAATTGGATTAAAAGTCAGTCGGATGGACTGTG
>NC_142942.1:12400543-12418043 GCF_046866305.1 Octopus bimaculoides | reverse complement strand
CTTTGAAGATAAAGGACTGAAAATATATGATGCTTTTTTTCTTCCCAGATGTATTTAATAATGAAGCGACGGAAACGTGCTGTGGATTGGAGAGAAGATTCTGTTATGTAAATAGACGTCATGCTTCTAAGCATTATGATTGGAAAAGATCATTTGGTAAGTCTTTTTTTTTCTTTTAATCAGTAGTAGTAGTAGTAGTAGTAGTAGTAGTAGTAGTAGTAGTAGTAGTAGTAGTAGTAGTAGTGGTGGTGGTGGTGATGGTGGTACTTGTGGTGCTACTGGTGAGGCTGTTAAATGTAAGTAGTATGTCGATCAGATGAAAAGTGCTCTATCCATGACTTCTGAGTTCTCGTATAATCTTGGACTATGTTGACCAAGTATCCATAGTAGGATGTGGTACCATGGAAGATTTTGCTGCTTTTTCTAGCAGGTTGAGTGACTGTGTAAAGTCTCATTCCTAGGCTCATGATAGGTACATCAGAGATTAGAAAGAACACGGCAAATCGATGGAAAGAAATGATGAATTTTGGAGGCCATCAAGCGGAAATTATGGTTCCATTTGCTTTTTCGTTTTGCATATTCTGTTGTGGAGGCGCAGTGGCCCAGTGATTAGGGCAGCGGACTCGCGGTCATAGGATCGCGGTTTCGGTTCCCAGACCGGGCGTTGTGAGTGTTTATTGAGCGAAAACACCTAAAGCTCCACGAGGCTCCGGCAGGGAATGGTGGCAAACCCTGCTGTACTCTTTCACCACAACTTTCTCTCACTCTTACTTCCTGTTTCTGTTGTGCCTGTAATTCAAAGGGTCAGCCTTGTCACACTGTGTCACGCTGAATATCCCCGAGAACTACGTTAAGGGTACACGTGTCTGTGGAGTGCTCAGCCACTTGCACGTTAATTTCACGAGCAGGCTGTTCCGTTGATCGGATCAGCTGGAACCCGCGACGTCGTAAGCGGCGGAGTGCCAACAACAATTCTGTTGTAATTACCACAATTTCTAACAGGAGCGTTACATTTGTTTCGGTGACAAAAGCGGGACTTGAACTCACAACTCGCAAAGTTGGGTCTGCATGGTGCTCTAAGATTGGCACTTTATTTATAGACAGCAAGATTATGAATGGAAAAGTTGATCTCGTGGGGAATTTGAACACAGAGCGCAATGTTCCAGAACAAATACCGCAAAGCTTCCAATGCGAAGCTTCAATAATTCTACCAATCAACTACTCTGGACTGATTCTTTTTCATCAACCCCATAAAGATAAAAGGCAAAGTTAACCTTGCCGTGATTTGAACTTAGGCTGTAGTCAGTAGGTACAAATATTGTGAAGCATTCAAACCAACTACTCGGTTAATTCGTCGAACTGAGTTGTATCGATTAGAAATATTCTAGTGATCAGGTAAATATATCTGAATATGGCGATGACACTGATGAAATGTCTTTGATAATTTTCATTTCTTTGTTCTTTCTCAATTCGAGAGAAGAAACTGTAGAACATTGGAAAAAATACCTTGTACTTCATGGCGCCGTTTTAGATTAATTTTTCAAATTTTATACAATGAATATTAATCCGTAAAAAATATAAGAACAGGAGCCAATGTAATCTGTACCCTAGAATGCAGTACACCATCATGATCATATTCTAATGAACGAAACCATGAAAGAAATAACAGAAAGATTATACTCTTTAGGAATGTATGAAAAGTTAAAAACTCTTTCTATCTGATATTAAAAGAAACGCTTCTTTATGTAAATTGCGTAATACATATCTGACTTTATGCTTTGTGGATTTTTTTTGTTTTGGGGTCTTTTTTTTTTTTTGGCTTGGTATCTGGTGAATACTCTCTAAGGGATTTTAGGGCTCCAATTTCATATTGTATCACATTTTTTCATTGTTACCTTCTAAGCTAAAACAGAATTTTGAATCGTGTTTGTTCAGATTATTTTGCGGGAGTGTCACCACTTTTAAAATCCAAAATTACTAACAAATTCTATATTAATTATCCTTTTTTTCCCTTTTTTGTTTTTCTTCATCTACTTACATCGCTTTTGAGATTACCGGAGAATATCATCTTTGCTTGAAAATGCAAATTAAAGATCCATATTGGCAAAATGCATTTACAAATACTATCTTTGAATTGCATATGAGCCTTTGTAGAAAATTATTGTGAAATTCGCTTGAAGATGGAAGTTTGCTTTTTTTATAATGTTTGCTTAAATAAACGTCTGATTTTGATTTTATTACACCTGATTTTTATCTTCATAAATAAAAGATTTCAATCATTTCCTCCATTTATCTTTGTTTTTCTTCATTTTCTCTTCTCATCGGAATCAGAAATAATTTCCATAATTTTAGAATTGCCTTCATCTTGTTGCAGTTTACTGAACCATTTTACCGATTCCCATTTTTTTGTTCATACTTTTGTTTCGTCTAAATGACATGTAGTAGCACCACGGCAATTTTCATTGCATTTTTTTCTTCTTTTTTTCTCTTTCGTATTCTTCTCTCGGGTGTGCTCAGTTCTTTTCTTCCACTTTTTGGAATTTTTGTATTCATTTTTTTTAAAGCTTCCATTTATCTGTATTTTTTTTATTATCATTGATTCCTTCTTCTCCATATTCTTATTACGAAAATATAGCTGCAAAGAACTGCTTTACCCAAGGGATTTTAAAAAAATAAATGTAAAAGTCTATTGTTCCCAAATCGAAAATCCTTATTCAGATTACGTTGCGTCCAGATGCATTTTCTGTCAAATTGCAGCTGACTGGATACCAGTTTTAACGGTGCTTAAGTAGGATTCCCTAGTTCAATGGCTTATGTATATGTATATGTGTGTGTGTCTTTGTTTGTTAGCTTGTTTGTGTTTGTGTGCGCTGTGTGTGTCATATATGTATATATATATATATATATATATATATATATATATATATATATATATATATATATATATATATATATCTTACAAAACAAAACAGAGGTAAAGGAGCAAAAATGTTTAAAAAATGGTAAACGAATGAAAATCCCTAAAATTCTTTAATAACGTTGACTTAGATTCTTTCATTTAATACTTACCATCAGAAGCATGTAAGTTTTTTAAACATTTTCGTTGTAATCATCTGGATACAAAACCGATTTTTCTTCGTTCGTTTTTTACTTTCATACATTTCTTGTCTTTTGTTCGCATTTTGGTTGTTTTTCTTTTGTTGTTGTTCTTTTCGTTCTTTCTTAACCGAATCTGCACAATCCTCATTTCATTAAAAACACAAAACTAGCCAAAATTGTTAGATTGTTTCAAAGTTGATAGCCTGCAGATAATGACAAAATGCCGTTTGCTGGCATTTTCTTTGCAATGCTATCAAGCAAAATATTTCCATAACCTGCCATTTTGATTTTCCTTGTGCCTGAAGCAAAAGTAATATATTCACATGGAAATTCATTTTATTCCACAAAATGTGGGAGATCGAAAAGTAATTTACAGGAGAGAAACTAAATGTCTTTAATTTACGAAAATAAATTTCCCTTGCAATTTTAATATCCTGATGGCGGACAAGCGCGTCGATTGAGAGCAGCAATCATTTCGTACATCAGCTTACCTTAAAAGATCCCTGTTATATATAGGCAATAATAGTTCCTAAATTAAAAAGCTTACATGAGATAGAAATATTTCATTCTATTCCTTCTAAAATATTTCAAATTTTCTCCCTTTCTCCCATTATTTTATGTTGCATTACATTTATTTATACGACATGAAATTATCTAAAATTTGTTCCTTTCCTTAAAAGTTTAAATTTATGTATTTATTATCTAAAACATATACATTATGTACATTATGCCCCACCTTTCCCTTACATAAATATTTTGTTTCTGCACAGTTGTTTATTTAACAGAATCTATTGAGTTGTAAGTGCCATCATAAATCCGATAAATGTATCTTGATTACGAATTTATCCAATTGCAGTTGTTTTTGTTGTTTGTTCTTGATTTATTTTGTTTTTACTTTTTTGTTTGCTTTTTTTATAACATTAACATTTATAACATTTTCATAAAATGTTAAGGAGTAAACCAGAGTTCATATTTTTCCGAGCCCTTTTGATAATGAAAAATGCTGATAGCTGGTTAAGTCTAAACATGTTAATATACTCTGTATTTGTTCCAGGAAAGGATTGTCTGAAAACAATGCGTATCCTTGAATACAAGTAGAGTTTCAGAGAGAAATATGTTACGTGTCACCCCAAACGCATAATCAGGGCTTTGTTTCTCTTAAATTATGTTATGGGTACAGCGTAACGACCCCCTTTCAGTCAAGAATGACCATGGGATAGCACCTAGGAAGTTCCTCTCCAAAGCACAAGTCCAGGCATGTTTATTTCTTTTTTATTGAAGACCAACAATCGCCCATGCATACCAGCCTCTCTTCCTCACGCAATCAATGTTAACCAAGGAAAAGGCAAAGGCTGATAAAGCTTGGCACTTGTGATGTCACAACTCATTTCTACAATTAAGTGAAGACACAGCCCGGTCATTACCTCATGGTTGTAAGCCTCACACTCTAACCATTGAGTCATGCGCCTTCAGAAATTATGTTATATGATTCAAAATTAAACTAATTTATATTTCTTCGTGTGCTGATGTTCTCCATCTAACTATTAACTCGCAATGAAGATTTAAAGTCACACATTATGTAAAGTAAAATCGCTATGTTCTGCGGATTTGCTTTAGCGAAATCCACTATGTTGTGCGGATTTGCTTTAGCGAAATCCATTATGTAGTACGGATTTGCTTTTACGAAATCCATTATGTTGTAGGGATTTGCTTTACCGAAATCCACTATGTTGTACACATTTGCTTTAGCGAAATCCATTATGTTGCAAGGATTTGCTTTCGCGAAATCCACTATGTTGTACGGATTTGTTTTAGCGAAATCCGCACGGATTTAGTTTAGATCTATGGTGTGAGTATGAAGTTTTGATTTCTTATCAACGGTTTTGGCAGTCATGATCTGATTGTGAGGTATTTCATTAAGGCGCAAATCTGTGAGGTCGGTTAACAATTTCTCATTTGTAAATCTTACGCATATTCTTCAAATTTGTTTAATTGTTTCAACTTTAAATCTGTGGTCATGCTGGGGCACTATCGAAAACTGTGTGTTATTAGACAGTGGCCATGCTGGGACATCGCCTTGAGAGGGTGCAGTCGAACAAATCTGCCTCAGTACATATTTCGTTTTATATCTGGTACTTATTTAATCGATCTGATTTGGCACAAGGACGTAAACAAACTCAAAATCACAAACACGCAAACACACATACACATAATCACATACATACTGCTATGTCTCAAGGCTACTGCTATCTAGAACCTTCGGATGATCTCTACTCAACCGCTACACAACTGCTACTAGACTGCTACTCATCACTCCTACCACGGCCAGACTACCTCTAGATCATAGTTCTTCGCCTGGGGGCGTCGACATAACACATACTTGTATACTTGCATACATACATACATACATACATACATACATACATACATACATACATACATACATGCACATACAGACACATATATGTATTGTAGCCGTACGTGAACTGTTCGCGATTTTTCTCCTTCCTTCTCTCCCTTTAGACTTTCCTGTTCTTTCGTCTTTCTGACGAAGAGCAATGTACGAAACGTAAAACAACAACTGTCTTCATTCTCTAAACGTCATATTAATACATTGCTTGCGTTACGTTCTCAAGTTTGTTTTTTCTTTACCTTTTTCTTTTTTCACTGCAGGGTGTCTACAGGTTTTCCAATAACTAAACTCACTCGCGAAGCATTAGTCGAACCGGAGATATATTAGGCACCGCACATTGGAACTAAACCAGAAGCTATGTCGTTTCAAAATGGAGTTTGTTAACCACAAAGCCATGCGTAACATATTTTTGCCAATAAGTTTTCGAGGCTAACTTCATCATATAAGTAGTGAATAAAATAACCAAGCAAATGACATCCGGTTTTGAATTAGAAAGTGTGGCTGCCTGGAAATCAACAGACGCGAATTCAAATATTCGGTCTTCAGTGACAAACACGGTCACGGTTGTGTAGATTGCTTTTCAGGTATGTGGATTGGGTTCAATCTCACTGCGCGGCACATTGGACCAACATCTTTTACTACAGTACTTGGAAGGCCAATGCTTTCCTAGTGAATTTGTCGACGGAAGCGTTGCGGAAGACTGTCATGAATGTGTGTGTGTGTGTATGTTTGTTTGTGACTACCACGTGAGTAGAGGCACAATGGCTCAGTGGTTAGGGAAGCGGACTCGCGGTCATAGGATCGCGGTTTCGATTCCCAGACCGGGCGTTGTGAGTGTTTATTGAGCGAAATCACCTAAAGCCCCACGAGGCTCCAGCAGGGGATGGTGGCGAACCCTGCTGTATTCTTTCAACACAACTTTCTCTCAATCTTATTTCCTGTTTCTGTTGTGCCTGTAATTCAAAGGGTCAGCCTTGTCACACTCTGTTTTGCGCTGAATATCCCCGAGAACTACGTTAAGGGTACATGTGTCTGTGGAGTGCTCAGCCACTTGCACGTTAATTTCACGAGCAGGCTGTTCCATTGATCGGATCAACTGGAACCTTCGACGTCGTAAGCGACAGAGTACCAACTAGAGACTACCACGTGAGTATGTGGCTATGATTGTCATCCCGTTCCCCGCCACTGCTTCACAGCTACTGTTGGTTTGTTTACGTTTCCGTAATTTGGTGTGACTTCAAAAGATACCGATTGAAAAAATACCAGATTTAAAAAGAAATAAGTATTGGTGGTGATTTGTTCGACTAAAACCCTTCAAGGCGATGCTCCAGCATGACCGCAGTCAATTACTGGTAAGCAAGCACAAGATAAAAAATTTCAATGCATTTTTTTTATATTAGATCGTCATTCGGTGGACTACTTTCATATATAACGCGTTTCGTTTAGTCGAATTTGCTGTATACAGCAAGAGAAGAGCGGTTAAGAACGATGCGATGTACAGAATAAGACGAGAATACGATCAGAAATATATACATCTTTTAACGATAGAAAAACGTGAGTAGAAAATGGATACACGTAAGACGAGGTTAATAAACCCAAAGAAAGCGAAATATTTCTAGCAGTACACACAGCAAAAAAGAAATATGGATATTCGGTTTTGCTTTAGTGTTTTTTCTCCAATACTAAACTTATATATTCATCAAGAATTATCTCAAACCATAACTTTTTACTTATTTTTTTTTTATCTACATCATAAAAATGTCGCCTTCATGAATGAAGAAAGAACACAAAAAGAAAAAAAAATTATATTGTTTTGCGTTGATTTTTTTTCTTTTTATTCCCTTTCAGTAGTAAATTTGATGTTTCACACACACAAAGCAATACACAGCCGCACACGCACGCGCGCGCACACACACACACACACACATGAACGCACGCATGCACGTACTTGTATATGCGTATAAAAGCATATACATACATGCAAATATATATACATACCGATATATATGTACATATATCGTTTACGATATATATATACAAATATATGCATATATATATATTGTACATATCTATCTATATCTATTTATATATATATATATATATATATATATATATATATATATATATATATATATATATATATATACATATACATGTACATATATAGATTTATATGTATATATAGATATATATACAAGTATGCATATATATATACATATGCGCATATCTATATACATACGTACGTCCATGCTGCGTACATACATACATACATATATACATCCCTACCTATCTACACACATACATAGAGACACCAACTCTCTCCCAATATTCTAATAATAATACTGTTACATGATTTATCGAAATTGTAAAATCTTTGAAGCATGTGATTTATACGATAGCAAATAATTTTCAAATTACTTGAACAGAAGCTAAAATATTGAAATATTTGGAATTAAAAGTAAGAATATCAATAAACTTATTGCATTTTCTACACAGAAAATATTAGAAAGTAATAAATTGTATTTATAATGTAAACACGAATAATCATTTAGTTATAATGTTAACAAAAATAACCGCAGTCTTGGCGAACTAATAAATTTTAGTTATAATGTTAACAAGATTAAATAGCGGGTTCTCGCTCTCTCTCACTCTTTCTCTCTCTCCCTCTCTCTTCTAATAACAGTTAGAATTATATGTGATACACATGGATTGTATAAGATAGATGTTTAGTTTTGTATAAATGTATTTATGCACATGTCTGTATGTATGATATACTGTGCATATAGTTACAGCTTACAGTATTGTATTCGAGAGAAATACGATGTCTTGTAAAAGTATTGTTGCCGTTAGAAATTTTTGATGTCTGATGTGATACATGTACATATAAGTATATACATGTTTGTGCCTGCCTGTGTTTGTGTGTATATGTGTGTGTGTGTATGTGTGTGTGTGTGCGTGTGTGAGAGAGACAGAGTGTATATATATATGGTCGTTTGCATGTACGTATATACACTGCGTCCGATATAAAACAATGTATGATAAAAAAGAAACATTGTTTATTACATACATAAGGATAGAGTTATATACTATGTATATTAATATGTGTCTGTGTGTATGAATATGTACATACACATATATATGTATATATATATATATATGCTATGTATATGTGCATACGTGTATGTGTGTGTGTGTCTGTGTCTGTATCTCTGTGCGTCTGTGTTTGTGTGTGTCTGTGTATGTTTGTGTGTGTATGAGTTGTGTGTGTTTATAAATCGATATTGAATCGAATAAAAAGTACTCAACACGTTGTATATTTAATATTGTATTATTTTATTTTCTTTCTTTCTTTATTATTTTTTTTTTTTTATATTTTGTTTCTTAATAAGGCAATACCTAATTAGTTTCAATAAGTTATAACTATATGTACTCAAAGGCAAGATAATTTGCCTTTGAAAAAATACAGGAACATATTGTTCTAATGCGAGGCATAACAACAAGAAGACCAGCAATAATAACAATAATAATAATAATAATAATAATGATAATAAAAATAATAACAATAATAATATTAATCATGATTTGATGATGATGATGCCGATGATGATGATGATGACGACGACGATAATGATGATAACAACAACAACAATGATAATAATAATAACAATATTATAATAATAATGATAATGATAATAATAATAATAATAATGTAAGTGTATGTGTGTGTGAGAGTGTGTTTGTGTGTGAGTGTGTGTGGGGGGGGGGGGGGTGAAACATATAAACGGCAGAATAAAATCGACGCCATTGTGATCAGAATTTTCATTTGTCTTACACAAATAATGGCTGAATGTCTGTGCTCATGTGTGTGTGTGTGTGTGTGTGTGTGTGTGTGTGCGTCCGTGTGTGTATGTGCGTGTGAGTGTACATGTACATATACATATTTATATACACACTCGCACATATATATACATACATAAACAAACACAAATGACGTATATGTTATGAGCATTATGTACATAACATTAAGATATGCCGTTCGTTTAAACATGGCGGTGCATTGTTTAAATATTGCACGTGATATAAACTTTTGAAGTTTTGTGATACATACGAGCTTGTGCTGGAAGCTTCCTGACTTTCTGTAAAAGGATAAATCCAGGAGGATCTGTTAATTATGATTTTATTCAACATATTCCCCTCCCAGATTCACATACTTATTGCAGCGGTCCTTATGTTTTCGCGATACCCTTAAAGCCAGGAGCTCTCTGCCTCCGCTCGTATAGCTTGTGGTTGTTGGCCCTCCGTCGCTTACGACGTCGAGGGTTCCAGTTGATCCGATCAACGGAACAGCCTGCTCGTGAAATTAACGTGCAAGTAGCTGAGCATTCCACAGACACATGTACCCTTGACGTAGTTCTCGGGGATATTCAGCGTGACACAGAGTGTGACAAGGCTGACCTTTTGAAATACAGGTACAACAGAAACAGGAAGAAAGAGTGAGAGAAAGTTGTGGTGAAAGAGTACAGCAGGGTTCGCCACCATCCCCTGCCGGAGCCTCGTGGAGCTTTAAGTGTTTTCCCTCAATAAACACTCACAACGCCCGGTCTGGGAATCGAAACCGCGATCCTATGACCGCGAGTGCGCTGCCCTAACCACTGGTCCATTGCACCTCCACTCGTATAGCTTATACGTAAAAGAAACATTTTATGGAGAATACAAATATCTCTCTGTGATATACACGCTGTATGTGATAGAAATATTGCTTGTGTTATAAAATGTGTTCGTTATGAATGATAGAAGCGCTATTAGTTCAAAATAGCAATCTGCACATAATATGAAAAGCAGATACATCATCGAAAACCTTATTAACTGCGGTATTCGTCTTGAGAGGAATACTGCAATTTACCAGACTTTTAATAATGTACATGCTTTAAGTATAGTACAGAGGTTGCTGTTTTGAACTAATATTGCTGCTATCGCACATGAAGAATTTTAGTTGAATCTACTGGCTGATTGTGACACTAGTGGGCATTCAGTCAAAGCTTTATTAAACCAGAAACATTTGATTTTGTGTTAACATAAAGTAGCTAGTGAATACGTGACACAGATGAAGCTTAAAGAAAGAGAAATACGTATATATTAATGCCACGTCTGCTGTTGAGCGATTTTCGGCAACTTCTGATGTACTTTTCTAATTCTTAACACTATACGTTTATAAGGATTGCTATCTCAAAAGGAAACCGCTGTTTAGTAGACTTTCTGCTTTAAGTATGATACACAAATTGTTATAAAATTAATGTTTATTTTATAAATATTATGTCAGCGATAAAAATATTTTGTAAACATTGTGTGAAAGATATATAGCGTCTAGTAAAATTAGTACGATAATAACATTGTATATAATATAAAGCCTATGTGTATGATATAAGAATAATGTGTGTTACCGTCTGTGAGTCTGTCATATTATCAATATATAATACGATTATTGTGCATATATATATATATATATATATATATATATATATATACATGTGAGATAAACAATGCTGTTGCTTAATATAAATTGTGAAGGTATATATTAGTGAGTGTCTGTCGGTGTATTATTTGTGTATATGAGTGTGTGTTCTTTATGCATTAAGGAATGTTTGCTTACATGCGTTTGTGTGAAACAAATTGCGGGGTAAAAAATATTACCATTGTAATCATGGATTTTTATTTATGTGTTTCAGAAATATTGTCTCTTTATGTGTGCATACTAGACACACAGACATACATATATGTGTGTATGTATATATATGTATATTATACGCATATATACATGTTTACATGCATATGCATAAATGTATGTATATATTTGTATGTTTATATATATAAGCATATATATATTTATACTACATATAAATATATATTTATATAAATAGATTTATATAAATAGATTTCTGTGTACAAACATATATGAGTGTGTGTGTGTATGTATGTATTTATGTATATATCTATGTTTGTATGAATATATGTTTGTATAAAATTAGAAGCTCCGAGGTGAGCCACTAGCACTCAGCTTAAAGTGCAGTGCATCTTGTAGCAGAAACAGGTGCAAGCTAATTAAATTCGGAAACATTCAAACTGCAACCGCTTCATACAGGGCCGGCACGTCTGCATCGAATGTCGAAAATAAGAACAATTCTTGTTGAGTTGATATGGAAATAGTAAGGGAGGTAAACACAGTTAGGTTTGAGACACATAGATTACAAAAATAAGGATTACAGATTAACAAAATCAAAAGAATACAAGAATATTGTAAATCCTATATCGACAGCAGTTTCAAAAAGATTATAACGTAGCAACATATTCATATATGTGCATGATGTAATAAATTTGTAATTTCCGAAAAGTCCCGATAAAATTGGTAAAGTAAGTTAGACGTGCCTTCTCCACATATAAGGTACGCCAAACTTACCATAGTAATTTCCTGAACATGTTGTAGAACATACAGCTATGATATCATGGGTATACTACATATAAATATGGTTATTGAGAAGGCAATGACAATTTTGAAACAGCTGTTGCGCAAAGACATTACATAACTCTACTATTATTTTGTTATCTTTTTTATTTATTCCGTAATCATTCTTTTAGTGCTCCATGTAAATATACAAGCGTATGTGTGTGTAGGTACGTATGTACGTGTGTATGTATGAAAATACATGCACGTATGAGTATATGTATATATAAACACATACATATATATACATATATATACATACATATATATGCATATATATGTGTGTGTATTTATATCTATATATTCGCTGTGTCTGTGTGTGTATGTGTTTGTGCGTGTGTGTTGGATAGCTGTCTTTAGATAATGATGATTCCTTTATCCAAACAACTGAATTATCCCCTCCTTAATTAATAGGCATGAGGCTGTGTATTCCACAGATACGTGTAGTGTTAATCAGCGCGATATATTGTATGGCAAACACATCATTTGCGGTTGAGTCTACTTAAATCATAATAGTCTTTAGACACCCAGGGATGTGGTCGACAGTGAACAGTTACAGTAGACTTACCGTGGTAGTCTCTAGACACCCAAGACTGTAGTCTGGAGGGAATAGATACGGACGTCTTACCCCTTAGATAGCTCCTTACATTATTTCAGTTGGGAAAGAGCTGGGATTGTACTCAACTATTGATACTTGCGATAAATTTACCTTTCGTTTTCCACTATCTCCGCCGCGACAGAATTCGTACCAGTATGAGAAAGTTGCTTCCAGTAAAGGCAGATGTGACTGTGTAGTAAGAAGCTTGCCTCCCAACCACAAGGTTCTCGATTCAGTCCCACTGCGTAGCTCCTTGGGCAAGCGACGTCTACTATAGCCTCGGGCCTATGAAAGCCTTGTCAGTGAATTTGGTAGACGGAAACTGAAAGAAGCCCATCGTTTATATATATATATATATATATATATATATAAACGATGTGTGTGTATGTGTGTGTGTGTGTTTGTATTATATATTTATGTATGTATGTGCCTGTCTGCCTCTATTTAACCCCGATCCCCGCTTGACAACCGGTGTTGGTATGTTTACGTCCCTGTAACCTCCCAGTTCGGTAAAAAAGACCGATAGAATAGGTACTAGAGTTTAAAAGATAAGTCCTGGTGTTGGTTTACTTTTGCTAAAATCCTTCAGTTCGGTGCTCCAGCATGGCCACAATCAAATGACTGAGACAAATAAAAGAATAAATGAATAGCATGAATCTATGTCATTGGACATACTCCACGTCAGTTTCATGAGCCATATACTTCTGTGCTGGATTTCGGGTATGTTGGGAGAGGGCATTAATTTTGGAGTTTTCCTTCTCCCATGTTGGTTTCTTTCACCGCAGCCAAGAAGCTCGATCTATCCTTTAAAAAATTCATGCAATACTTAGGTGGGACTCTGACAGATATTCCTATTCCTAGTGGGAATGAACCTGCGAGCAATAGTAATTAATGAGTGACTCCACACTCTACACACCCCTCCCGCCTATAACTCTAGAACTCACGAACTGGGACCTCACCACCCGACACAGTTTAATGTCCTACCCAGGGCTACCCTTGCATAAAGCTATCTTCTTACTTTACTTTAGACTCAAGACAACTTGGGCTTTACTCCAATGTGAATACATACGACAGACATGTCTCTAGATTATCTCGTTTTCATTATTTTATCTTCCAGAGAGGTGGGGGTTGAGCATCACAGAGAATATGTACGACATATTTGTCTCGCAAATGCGTTTAAAATTCCCAAATCATTATGGTTGCGAGACAGACAGAATTAGGTTCCATATAGAATATATTAGAATGGATTCTTACCCAGGAAATGTTTCATGACTCCAAAACTTGTCATTAGTTTTGAGACAGCCAGTGGTGGTTGAGGGAGTTGATCTGTTGGCATGATTTTGTTTCCGTCTTGCCGCACCCCAGACAAATTTGATAAAAGAAAATACAAAGTTTTCGGTTGTGCACCGACAACCTAATTGGTTATGAGAGTTTAACTACCCAGCATTATTTATTTCTAATTTTTTTTTTTTTCAATGATTGATATTTATAATAAAAACTTGGGCGGGAGAATAACGAGGTTAAGAACACTGAGGTAGGAGTGAGAGAATGGGATGTGGAGAGGGTATAAAAATACTTATCGCTTCTGACATAAGTAAATCAACGGCTGAAAGCAAACACTAAGCGTAGCGGGTGGAGGAGTTAAATAGCTTCTAGCATTAACGATGGCGGTGAAGTTGATGATGATGATGATGAGGAGGAGGAGGAGGAGGAGGAGGAGGAGGAGGAGGAGGAGGAGGAGGAGGAGGAGGTGGTGGTAGTGGTGTAGGAGGTGGAGGAGGAGGAGGAGGAGGAGGTGGTGGTGGTGGTGGTGGAGGAGGAGGAGGGGAGGGGGAGGAGGGGGAGAAGGAAGACGACGATGATGATGATGATGATGATGATGATGATGATGACGATGACGATGACGATGATGATGATGATGATGATGACGATGACGACGATGATGATCATCATCATCATCATCATGACTGCGACGAGAAGGACGATGTCGATGATGATGGTTTTGATGATGATGGCTGTGATGGTGGTGGTGGTGGTGGTTGTGTTGGCAGTGGTGATGAGGATGCGGCCGTGATGGTTGGTGGTGGACAGCAGGAGCGAAGGAGACAGAAAGCGATACGGTTCGTTAATTTAACGAATGTCAACTTTAATATTCCGTGCTGCAGATACGAATACTGATAAAGGGAACAGGGGGAAAAAGATTATCCTCTGACTCTGTGTGTGTGTGTGTGTGTGTGTGTGTGTGTGTGTGTGTGTGTGTGTGTAAGTGTGTGTATGAATGTCTGAGAGTATATATATATTTATGTACTTATATGTGCGTACGTGTGACAGATAGATAGATAGATAGATAGATCGAGAGAGAGAGAGAGAGAGAGAGTGAGAGAAAGAGAGATAGAGTGGGAGAATGAGGGAGAGAGTGGGAGAAAGAGAGAGAGAGAGAGAGAGGTGTGGATGCAGCGTGTCTATGCGTCTGCGTGAGTATGTTTCCGTACGGATATGGATTTTGATATATACATATATATATATATATATATAATTCTAAGTAAGTATGTACGTATGCACATCTGTGTGTACGTGCAGATATGTGTCTCTGCGTGTGTATGTGTATAATTGCATACCTGTAGCTGTGTGTGTATGCTTGGATATATGTATACATATGTGTGTGTGAGAGACACAAAGTTAGTGTGCGTCTATGTACATACATCACCGTATATATATATATATATATATATATATATATATATATATAAATTCGTGTTTGTGTATATGGTGTTTATGTGTGTATAAGTGTTTAACTGCATGTATGTGTGTACTTATATGCATCTTCACGTGTGTGTGTGTGTGTGCGTGCGTGTGCAAATAGGAGTGAGCGTATGTGCGTGTAATATGGGATTGTGTGTGAGTATACATGAGAAATGCCTCTGTACCTCTTTTCGTGTGGTTTATATATATATATATATATATATATAATGAACAAAAGAGCGTACGAACGAACGAAAGAACAATTAAAAGAAAGAGGAAGGATGAAAGGCAAAAATAATCGTGGTTGGGATTAGAACTCAGTCAGCAGAGTCTGAACAATTATATCATTTTGTTCCATCCGACGTGCAAGTGACTCCGCCATCTCGCTGCCTATTTGTAAGACGTACGTGCTTGTATTTGTCTGACCGTGTGAGTGCGTGCGTGTGAGTGCGTGCGTGTGTGGGTGCACGCGTGTATGTGCCTGCGTGCGTGTGTGTGCGTGCATGTGTAACAGACTATGCATGTTTGCGTGCATATGTGTGTTTGTGTGTGTGTGTGTGTGTATCTTCATCTCCGTCACCATCACCACCACCACCGTCATGACCAACACAATCTTCATAATCACCATCATCATCATCATTATCATCAACAACAACATAACTTCATCATCATCATAATCATCATCATCATTGTCATCATCATCACCATCACCGTAATCGTCGACGTCATGGTCGTCATCATCATCAACGTCATCATCATCAACGTCATCATCATCGTCGTCGCCGGCAGCAGCAGCGTCGTCGTTGGTCGCACGGATGCAATCGTAAACGACCTCAATTCTTTTCCATCCATTCAATCTTTCATAACTATGTGGTACCTTAGTCTAATAATATAGATGCAAGAAGGCGGGTGGCTGAGTGGTTAGGGGCATTCACCTCACGATCGATAGGACGTCAGTTCGGTTCTCGGCGTCGAGTTGCATTCTTGAACAAACCTGTTTATTTCATTTTGCTCCAGTCCACTCAGCTGGCAAAAATGAGTAGTACCTGTATATTTCAAAGGGCCACCTTTGTCACTCTGAGAACTACGAACTACGTTAAGAGTACACGTGACTGTGGAGTACTCAGTCCCGTACATGCTAGTTTTCCGAGCAGGCAGTTCCGTTGATAGGATTCACTAGAACCACTTGTCGTCCA
Organism: Octopus bimaculoides; assembly: GCF_046866305.1. NCBI lineage: Eukaryota > Metazoa > Mollusca > Cephalopoda > Octopoda > Octopodidae > Octopus > Octopus bimaculoides. The sequence continues at coordinate 12,401,496 of NC_142942.1, read as the reverse complement.
CTTGTCGTCGTAACTGACGGAGTGACAGTTTTATATATGTGTACGCATTCATACATTCATGTGTACATGTGTGTGTGTATGAGTGTATTTATGTATAACTAAAATTCGTGAACAGCAAAAGCCTTGGGCGAAACACACCGCAGACTGCCACTTTCTAATATGATATGCATACATATATTCATTTCACCGAACGTGCTGTGTTCTCTGAAGGACTATGTTTGCAATATGTAAAATGATAAATTTTTAAACATGTACAAATCTTGGATTGCAATATATGTACTTCTGTGCCTTTATATAAACATGTATAACGTTTTAGAGTTAGTTCTACAGGCTTTCGATAGAAGTTATTACCAGTACTGACAGTTACTTGGTAGTATAGTATGGTGGCTTAACGAAATACACTGTCCCTACCAGCAATAAGTATAAACACGCATACTCACACACTCACACACACACACACACACACACACACACACATTTATATTTATATATATACTTATAGACCGATAGAGAAAGAGAGATTTGAGCGAGGGAGATGCTAGATAGATAGATAGATAGATAGATAGATAGATAGATACATACATACATACATACATACATACATATATACACAGAAAGATACAGAGAGATAGGTATGTGTATGTATATATATATATATATATATATATATATATATATATATATATATATATATATATATATATATATATATATATATATATATATATATATAAATATATGTATATACATACATAAATATATATACATCTGTATATATACATATATATGAACTACATCTACAAATACACGTATGCATATATATATATATATATATATATATATATATATATACATTTATATATATATATTAATATATATATGCATATATATATATTAATATATATATAAATATATATGTATATGTATATCAATATATATTAATATATATATAT